>NC_053492.1:306024649-306187149 GCF_905171775.1 Rana temporaria
AGTCACGAAAAAAATCGCTGATCGCCGCCAATAGTAGTAAAAAAAAAAATTTATAAAAATGCAATAAAACTATCCCCTATTTTGTAAACGCTATAAATTTTGCGCAAACCAATCGATAAACGCTTATTGCGATTTTTTTTACCAAAAATAGGTAGAAGAATACGTATCGGCCTAAACTGAGGAAAAAACATTTTTTATATATGGTTTTGGGGGATATTTATTATAGCAAAAGTAAAAAATATTGATTTTTTTTCAAAATTGTCGCTCTATTTTTGTTTATAGCGCAAAAAATAAAAAACGCAGAGGTGATCAAATACCACCAAAAGAAAGCTCTATTTGTGGGGAAAAAAGGACGCCAATTTTGTTTGGGAGACACGTCGCACGACCACGCAATTGTCTGTTAAAGCAACGCAGTGCTGAATCGCAAAACCTGGCCTGGGCATTTAGCTGCAAAATGGTCCGGGGCTTAAGTGGTTAATTGATATTTATCTCACATTTTATATTTTTTTATTCATGAATTGGCTTCTAAATTATCACTTGCAACAATTGGGGCAAATAGGTCATGCTACTAAAAATCGCATGCAATATACTATAGTAAATCGACCCCAGTATCCTGTAAAAAAAAATGTGTCTGTTTATCTGGTATAAGTCTTTGTTTGTACTGCAATTACAAAGATGCTTTACCCAAGTTTGTCCTGGAAGCCTTAGTAAAGATCAATATGTGAGTGCAAGCTCATGTGTCAGTTCTTACCAGTGGCTGTGGGAAAGCGATAACTTCTGGATCTTTCAAGGTATTTCTGGCTATTCTTGAGAGAAACTAAGCAAATTTTATAACAGACTGTACACAGGTAGAATATAGAAGAGACTCTTTTGCAATAAAATACATCTACTTGACTGCTCGCAGTCTCCTGTGCCATGTAAACTAAACTGTGCATGTGCAGCTCAGTTTATGTTGCCAGCACAGTCCCTGTGTGTCAAGATTCAGGAGCAATGTCATCCTGAGATGACTGACACAGGAAATGACTTCATCCAGCGCAGGCCAATGGAGATGCCAGAAGACTGGCACCTGGGGAGAAGATACCAGTGCTGGTGAGGGACCTTGATCATTAGAGAGGAAGTAAGTATAATACCTTTAGTTCTGCTTTAAATGCGGGCAATGGTGTGTGATCAGTTAGTGCAGAGTGGCAGCAGGGTGATCTCTAAACTATAGTCCAAGCTTGACATGCTGGGGAGAGAAGCAGCAGCACAGAAGCATGTGATCAGGTAAGGAAAACCACTCACCAACAATGAAAGAGGTGTGTGTAGTGGAGGTGGTGGATTAGTTTTTACTACTACTGACCACCAATGGAAGATGTGGAAAGAATTGAATATCACTACTACTGGCTACCAATAAAAGGGGTGGGAAATAATTATTTGATGACCACCAATGGATGAGAAAGAGTCAATTATTATTGCCATTGACTACCAATGAAAGGGCGATTAGGAATTACTGACACTGACCCTCTATTTTGACTAAAATATATAAAAACAAAGGGGGTAAGTGCTATATACCATGAACTGACACCCACTTTAATGACCATGCCCACTCTTTAGCCACACCCACCAGCAACCAGTGGGGGACACAATACATGCGCCTACAATTTCTTCTAGATCTCTCCAAGGTGTGTCTAATTATTTTCAAAAGTTGGCAACTATGGTATAGTTACCAATTTGCACTTTACGTGCCTCTCTTTTGAAGCCCTTACCCTTTTGCCTTAACAGGCCAGTTCTTCTGAGTATGGGAGAACATGTGACTTCTCCTGTGTGACAGTGTTCAGGCTAATCACAAGCCCTGAACACTGTCATATGTCAGGAGGGTGGGTGGCAACAGTGATGTTATCTACCTAGGTAAAAGGGGCTACACCTTACAATGTAACCTGGCTGTACCTCTTATGAATATGTTTGTTGAGTCCTATGTGTATCTTTTTTCAGACTGTGGGCACAGTGCCCCGGGGCTGGACCAGACACTGTGATTGCTGCTTTTGTGGATTGGCCTGCCACCTTTACTAAACAGTAGTGAGTATTAAATATAAATATACACTGGGATTGGGGTGTCTAACAAAGTATACGGTAATTACAATTTTTTCCTTGATTGGATTTATACTACAGCTTTGTCATATTATTTTTGGCCATAGGTGCGCTATGTTCCTGGTACCTTTCAACCTTAATGTCTGGGCCCCAATGGTAACACTTTGTGCTTACTGTTGAATATCGGGCAGTACGTTTTCTGCATAAAAATAAAAAAATTATATATATATATATATATATATATATATATATATATATATATATATATATATATATATATATATATATATATGAGTGAGTGAAAAACTTATAGAGCGCAACAACTTGCGAACTGAATCGCCTCTATATATATATATATATATATTGTGACGGTATGCGAGGTGCGATACATGACAATAGGTACATTTCACCTCGCATTCGTTCCATTATGAGGGAGTGAACCGGAATCCGGTCCGGGTTTCACATCCTCTGGGGCTGGCTAGGGTTCCGGTCCGGGTGTTTGGGTCCACTGGAGTCCACAGTCGGGTGGACTTTAAAAGACCAGTAAGAGAGCACAACAGTGTGCTGGGGTTTTTGGAGACTCAGGAGGGAACCTGAGTGTGAGGGACTCTATGGAAAGTAACTGCAGAAAAGGTTTGCTTTATTGTTATTTTGTGGGTGATGGGGACTAGCCCCACACTGTATAGAGAGGAGATCCCGTTTGTCTAGTTTAGCGCCAGACGGCAAGGATTTAATTTACTGTTTTGTTTATTTTAACCTGCAAACCATTTACAAATAAAATCTGGCATCCGCCAGACTTAAAAGAAAGTGCCTGCTTGCAGACTGTGATTCAGAAAAGGTGATCCCCACGAGCTAATCCCTCACAATATATATATATATATATATATATATAAACGCACACTATGTGATGTATATTAAGGGAGTAATTATTCTACAGGTCTCTGTTTTTCTTCTCTTTGCCCTTGGCAAATCTCGGCCGACTGGTGGTCGGTCCTGTTGCCCCTATGCCCGCCCCCAGGCCTTACTATTTGGACGTCTTATGATTCTCCACAGTAATGTGAGCATCATATTTGTATGATAGATATGTATACTGTATTTGTTTATTATGAAAAATGTATATGTACTTATACTTTTTTTTCCTTTCACATAATATACTTAGGGTGTTATTTACTAAAGGAAAGTCCACTTTGCACTGCAAGTGCACTTGTAAGAGCACTTGGAAGTGCAGTCGCTGTAGATCCGAAGGGGGACATGCATTTTAGCTGGCACATGATTGGATTATAAAATCAGCAGAGCTTCCACTCATTTCAGATCTACCCCTCAGATTTACAGTGACTGCACTTCCAAGTGCATTTTCAGTGCGCTTAAATTAGGCTAAGATACGAGCGGCGTAAGTCTCCTACGCCGTCGTATCTTAGGGTGTATATTTACGCTGGCCGCTAGGTGGCGCTTCCGTTGTTTGCAGCGTTGAATATGCAAATGAGCAAGATACGCCGATTTACGAACGTACGTGCGTCCGTTGCAATTAGTTACGCCGTTTACGTTAGAGATACGCCGGGGTAAAGATAAAGCTGCTCCCTAGGTGGCGCAACTCATGCAAGGTATGGACGTTGGAACAGGCCTATCTTTTTACGTTGTTTGCGTAAGTCGTACGAGAATAGGGCTGTGCATAAGTTACGTCACGTCGTGGGCAGTGTTCGACGTATCTTAGGCATTCTATCCGACGCCTGTGCACTGGGATTCTTTCACGAGCGGCGCATGCGCCGTTCGTAAAAAACGTCAATCACGTCGGGTCACCAGTCATTTACATAAAATACGCACCCATGTTCCACATTTGAATTAGGCGCGCTTACGCCGGCCCATTTACGCTACGCCGCCGTGACTTAGGAGGCAAGTGCTTTGTGAATACAGCACTTGCCTCTCTGACTTACGGCGGTGTAGCGTATATGCGATACGCTACGCTGCCTCAACATTAAGCCAGTCTATCTGAATCTGGCTATAAAAGACAACAATGTATATCAAAAGAATCTTAAATTGACTAAAAATAAACTACCATACAATATTTATATAAGATATACAAAATACTAAATTCAGTATTGAACAAATATTAATATTACTGTAAATGTAGAAAACAACCTGTAGCTTTCCAGCACTTCAAATTAGGAAACTACCAGCGTGTGAGTAATCTACCTTTTTAAGTCAGTGAACTTGTTCCATCACCTACACATTTCTCACAGCAGTGAAGACTGGGCCAGCAAAAGTAAATATCATGGTAGTCATACATGGTAATGCTGTTGAATGAAACTTTGTTACACTGAAGAATACTTCTGAGAACAACCATGTTTTGAAAAAATAAAAGGTTATGTTATTTACATTTACAGTATTGTGAGCTGCTGTGTAATAACAACTGCTATTTCAGTACTGAAAGTGGGCAAGTCCCAGGCTTGGCTATTTTTGCCGTTTATGTAGCAACAACATTCCAACAAATGTTGAAAGGCAAAGGCCTTGAAAACGTAAGAATATGTAAATGCGTGAAACAGTAGAAAGGCATATACTGGTAGTCCAATTATTCCTGGAAAGTCCTTGCATGCATTTCTCAAGTAACCTTGCCGAGATACTGTTCTGTATAGTTTCCAAACATTTACTTTATACTAGCAGCTTGTTATAGCCCACAGCACCAAACTGTATCTATCTGAAAACAGAACATGAAGTACCTGGCCCAAACAGTTTTTTTCTAGGTTTGGAATTCCCTAATATCCGATGTGGTTGCTGTGGAAATTGAAACTTTCATACAAATGTTATCCAGAGAGTTCTACATTACTCTAGTTAACCCCTGGAGACCACTTTCTGAAAATGACCAGACTATCAGCATTTAAATATTTACATATTTTAAATAAAAGTAGAGCTTAAAACAAGCCCCCAGTAACCTCTGTAGCTGCAAGCACTGTGAAAAATGTAATTCTAAAATTTCACAGCAGAAGCACCTCTAAACAGCTCAGCAATAGGTATGATTTTCGACCAAAACCCCGCCTGAACAAAATAGTCATATTTGTCCAGTTTGCCTGCTCAAATCCCCAGCTGCTAGATTGAAAACAGTAACTGGGGTCGGGGACCATGGGTGTGTGAATTGAACAAATATGCTGTATCCTGTATTCATTCCCCTAGGTGTTAGATATGTGGGTTTCCCGCTTTTTTTTAAACTAAAACCCCTCACATCCCTTTTGGGGAAAAGGATGTAGGTATGCAGCCCTTGCCCCCCGTGTTGCAAACAGTGCATACATGCACTGAAACAGTGCATGTATTTAGGTTTTATGTTTCAATAAATGTGATGTACACTTTTTTTTACCTTTTTGAAATGGCTAGACATAGTTTGAACTAGAAGATAGAAGTGAGAGAGCAAAGCTTTGGTGTTTATTACAAACAAGGACTTCATTGCTAAAAGGTACTTTTTTACTGGTGAGTGACCCATTTATGTTGGTGTGTTCTTCAAGAGTGATTTGCACAGAGGAAGAAGGTGACTGGAACAGCATCATTGTTGACAACACACAAGATTGCTCAAGTTTGCATACATTTGTAAGACAAATCATACTTTTTTGTTGTTCCATTTTTTGTGTATTTTTGACTGAGGAATATATATACATGAATTTTAGGGCTTGAGTTACTGGGTCTGAACACCGGCTGTGGACATTCTTAGGGGGTCCATATATCCCACAGGGGGAGGGGTAGCATTTGGAGGGCATACTGAGCCTGGATTGTGCTTCAAGAAGTCATTGGCTTACTTAGCCAGCTGAATTTCACCTATAACTGAATCAAACCTCTTAACTTTAGAACTCTAGAATGAAGGAACTACAGACCTGCAGTTGCCCCATGCTGAAAAGTGGGCATAGTTAACTGCTTGCCGACCGTCGCACGCTGATATACGTCGGCAGAATGGCACGGCTGAGCATATTGGTGTACAGGTACGTCCCCTTTAATATGCACAGCTATTACGCCTCGCTAATGATCCCCTGGACATCATATGTCACCTCCTGCCATTGACCCACGCAGCTACTGAGGCGTGGAGCACAAGCCAGCTGAGAGGATCCATACACTGGAAAGCGTCTTTCGTTCGACACTGCTGGAAAGACTTTGTGCCAGTCTGGAGGCACTAAACCAGGGCCGATCCTAGGCAGGGTGCGTAGGGCGCTTTGCACCCAGGAGCCTGCAGAGGTGGGGGCGCCGATGTGTATACACACACTAAAGTGCCTCAAAGAAGCTACTTGCAGGAAATTTTTGGACGTCCTGCCAGCGCACCACTCCAGTGTGAAAGCACCCGGGCTCTCACACTGGAATTGCAGATGAGGCTTTTTTCAGGCGCTATTTTTAACACTAAAGCGCCTGAAAACCCCCTCCAGTGTGAAAGGGGTCTAATGGACCATCTTCTGTACTATTTTCTGCAGTCTCTGACCATCTCATGTACTTTGTCTGTAGTCTCTGACCATCTCCTATATCATATCTGCAGTCTCTGACCATCTCCTGTACTATGTCTGCAGTCTCTAATCATCTCCTATATCATGTCTGCAGTCTCTGACCATCTCCTATATCATGTCTGCAGTCTCTGATCATCTCCTGTACCATTTCTGCAGTCTCTGATCATCTCCTGTACCATGTCTGCAGTCTCTGATCATCTCATGTAGTATGTCTGCAGTCTCTGATCATCTTCTGTACCATGTCTGCAGTCTCTGACTGTCTCCTGTACTATGTCTGCAGTCTCTGATCATCTCCTGAAGTATGTCTGCAGTCTCTGATCATCTTCTGTACCATGTCTGCCGGCTCTGACTGTCTCCTGTACTATGTCTGCAGTCTCTGATCATCTTCTGTATCATGTCTGCAGTCTCTGACCATTTCCTGTATTATGTCTGCAGCCTTTGACCATCTCTTGTATCGTGTCTGTAGTCTCTGATCATCTCCTGTATCATGTCTGTAGAATGTCTGGGGGTCTTTCTAACAGACTCTCTAACAGAAGCCCTCTCTGTGTCCATCAGAGAGGCCCCCCTCCAGGTCCCAATAAAGTACTCTGCTTCTCTTCCTGTATTTTGTTTATTGTTAAGAGATCATGTAAGGATCCCAGGGTAATGAAAACTTCGTGGGGGGGCATTTCTGTGGTTGAGTCGTTGCCATAGAAATGTTAAAGGGGAGGGGTTAGTAAAATGACCACACCCATGTGGGGGCGCCAGAAATCTTTCTGCACCCAAGCGCCTGTGACCCTAGGATCGGCCATGCACTAAACCATGTGAGTGTGATTTTATATTCATATATTTTATAATAAAAGTTGAAACTACGCTATGATCAGTCCCTTGCTTTACATGAAAGAGCAATAACCAGGAACCCTATGAGAGGATTATTGGAATACATTGGTGGAAACGGGTGGCTGATATTAACCACAGGGAGAGAAGAGATCTACCCTAAACTAGAACAACAGGCATACTTTATACTTAGTTCTGGTGAGTGCCCACTTCAGAAGTTGGTGGCGGTGGGGCGATTTGGTGGATTAGCAGTTATATATTCGTTTACAACACGGAGCATTATACTATTGGACTTTTTTTATGGACACAATGTATTTAAGTTTAAGTATTTAAGTATAGTGACATTGGAAATTTGTTATATGGTATTATTGTTACAGGTTGGATTTCCTTGCGTATATAGTATGAATGTTATTTATATTGGGTTCACCATCACAGTAATAAGATTGTAGGATTGGCACAGTAACACATTATACTACATATATTTTTATACACTTTATCACATTAGAGGTGTACACAGTACCGCAGCAGATCCACAGTATACAAAAAATATATAGAAGAATACGCATCGGCCTAAACTGAGGAAAAAAAAAAATTTATATATTTTTTGGGGATATTTATTATAGTAAAAAGTCAAAAATATTGTATTTTTTTCAAAATTGTCGCTCTATTTCTGTTTATAGCCCAAAAAATAAAAACCGCAGAGGTGATCAAATACCACCAAAAGAAAGCTCTATTTGTGGGAAAAAAAGGTTGTCAATTTTGTTTGGGAGCCACGTCGCATGACCACGCAGTTGTCAGTTAAAGCGATGCAGTGAGGAATCGCAAAAAGGGGCCTGGTCCTTTAGCAACAAAATGGTCCGGGGCTTAAGTGGTTAAAGTGCGCTAAATATTGGCTGGGGCCTAAAAAAGTCCAAACCTCCTCACATTTACACCTTATATGTATGCCGCATCCTTACAGTCACAAAATACTCCCTATCCACAGTGGCACAAATGAGAGTCTGAGGCCTTGTACACACGATCAGTCCAAACTGATGAAAACGGACTGAGATTCAGTTTCATCAGTCCAAACCTACCGTGTGTATGGCCCATCAGACTTTTGTCCTTCAGTCCAAAGTTTTAGAACTTGCTTTAAAATTGGACTGATGGACTGATGACCGATCGGTCAAAACCGATGGTTGATGGTTAGTACGCAAAAGCATCGGTTCAAAACCTGCGCATGCTCAGAATCAAGTCGAGGCATGATTGGAAGCATTGAACTTCGTTTTTTTCAGCACGTCGTTGTGTTTTACATCACCGCGTTGGACTCGATCGGATTTTGAACTGACGGTGTGTAGGCACATCAGACCATCAGACCATCAGACTTTAGCCTTCAGTCCGTTTTCATCGGATGGACTGATCGTGTGTACAGGGCCTTACAGACACACAAACCTCAGCACAAAGGATATTTTTTTGAATTCACACTCTTTTATCACACATGCTTTACACAGAATACAGTCAGACAGCAATCACTTTGTTTGATCCCATGTATAAAATAAAATGTTATTAAAATAGTTGGAGACTACACAGCAGCCAGTAACCCTTAAGACAAAATTACTATGGTCAGGAGTATGTAATGTACTCAGGGCCGCCATCAGGGGGGTACAGGTAGTACACCTGTAAGGGGCCGGGAGGTCCCCAGGGGCCCGGATGGCAACCCCCAGTACACCTGTAAGGGGCCCGGAGGCCCGTAGGGCCCCATATGGCAACTCTCCTTTTCTTTATTTATTTTTTATTAAAAAAAAAAAAAAATTCTAATATATTTTTATTTTATTTTTTATTAAAGGGCCAATTTTTTTTTAGGGGTACAGGGGGACCGGAGATCCACAGGGCCCCGGATGACAACCCCCCTTTTTTTATAAAAAATATATATTTTTTTATATTTTTATATATATATATATATATTTATATTTATATATATTTATTATTATTATTATTAAAGGGCCCAGAGGTCCCCAGGGCCCTGGATGGCAACCCCCCTTTTTTTATGAAAAAAAATATTTTTTTTATATTATTTTATTTATTTTTTTTATTTTTATATATATATATATATATATATATATATATATATATATATATATATATATATATATATATATATTTTTTTTTTTTTTTTTATTAAAGGGCTCAGAGGTCCCCAGGACCCTATGTGGCAACCCCCCTTTTTTTATTTGTTATAAATGTTTATTTTTTTATTTTTGTTTATATATATTTATTTTTTATGTTTTTATTAAAGGGCCCAGAGGTCCCCAGGGCCATGGATAGCAACCCCCCCTTTTTTTTTTATAAATGTATATATATATATATATATATATATATATATATATATATATATTTTTTATGAAAGGGCCCAGAGGTTTCTTTTTTTAATTATTATTATTAAAGGGCCCAGAGGTCCCGGATGGCAACCCCCCTTTTTTGTAATTCTTTTTTATAAAAAAAAATATAATCATTTATATATATATATATTTATATATTTATTTTTATTAAAGGGTTCAGAGATCCCCAGGGCCCCGGATAGCTACCCCCCTTCTTTATATATATTTTTCTTTATTTCTTCTTTTTTTTGTAAAGGGCCCCCCCGCTTCTTAATTCGCAGCAGCCCCCCCGCCGCTTCTCAATTTCAGGCGGCAGCACCCCCGGTTCTCTGCTCCAGGGGGCCCATGCCTGAAGCTGTGTAAGAGGCCCCATAATTCCTGATGGCTGCCCTGAATGTACTGCACAGCTTACAGAGTGCAGCAGTCTATAAAATAAATCACAACGTATACAGTGCATTAACCAGGAGTATGTATTGCACAACATAAGGAATAAAAGACCAGAAAACCAATGGGACTTTTAATGTACCCTCACATATATAAGACATTCACTATCATTAAAATCTTTTATATTTTCTCAAAAAAAGTGATCATTAGATCCAAAAGTGCATAACATTCGGATCACAAATGGCCAGTGCAATATCACAAAACAATACATTTTACAACATATAGAATTGTTATTTCACATTCTGCCGTTCTCGCCAACACCCCTTGGCATATTACTCATATATTAATTATTTTATGTAAGAAAATTTCCCAAAGTCTTGAAATTCCCAATAATATCTAATATAATTAAAAGAAAACAGATATCAGGACTGCGGTTCATGCAGTGACTACGTTTTGACCCACATTATAACCTATCATGTTTTGAATTACAACCGGTTTCCAAATGGAACTCTAGACGTCCCTTCTTTTCAGGGGATTGATCCATTCTATGGTCCGGACAGCTGATATCTGTTTTCTTTTACTTTATTATGTGGGATATTATTGGAAATGTCCTTATGGTTTCATAGTACTTGAGGAATTGGGGCTTTTAAACCCACAAAATGTGTTGTGTGCCTCCAACTAACAAACTGCTAGCACTTTAACCTCCCTGGCGGTATGATTCTTTCAGAAAAAACATGCTGAAAGCGGTACCATTATTTGCAAGGAAATTTGGCGTTTTATATTGTAGGTCTGTAATTTTTAGAAATAACTCACTTAAATCTGACCAAACAAGATTCTAATAGGCATCCCGGGTATGACATTTTTTTAAAAACAAAATTATAAATTATAATATAATAAATAATTATAAATAATTATAACAAATAATAATATAATTATAATAAAAATTATTCAATAATGTAATCAAATTAAAATCACTGAAATTTGCTCAGTTGCAGAATTGTTGCTGTCATTATTTTTTTTTTTTATGACGAATTTCCCCACAAATCGCTATCGCACAATTCTGCAAGTGATTATAATTTATTATCGCTGTTTTTTAGCTGATCTAAAACTATTTTTGACATAAAGGGACACTTTTGGTTGCTATGGACAATCTACAGTTTGCAGGCAGAAAGAAACGTTTTTATTATATAAAATGACATGCATGACACAGGACAGACCACTAGGGACAAGGGGGGTGTGTTTTTTTTTACATACAGTACTGTAATCTATAAGATTACAGTATACTGTATGTAAGGTGTTTGTTTACGTTTTTGAATTTGGCGCCGTTCTCCGTCCCCGTGCGTCGTAACGTCGCAGGGAACGGAGATCGGCATCACACGGAGGCACTATGTGAATCGAGCGAGGTCCCGCTCGCTCACACAGCGCGGTGGCATCGCTGGATCCAGGGACAAGGTAAGTAAAAAGTGCCTGTGGATCTAGCGAGGCAAGCCCGAGTCTGACTCGGGGTTACCGATCGTAGCAGGAAAATCTAACCCCGAGTCAGTCTCGGGAACACCGCCAGGCAGGTTAAATGGTAAACACCACTTGACAATATAATAAAATGAAATTGTGCCATGATTATCTATATATGTAAAACCACTATACTTACATTTTTGCAATGGCCCATTCAAGAAAAAAATCAAATCGAACAGTTTTCACCGTTGCTCGTCTTCTTCCTTCTTCTCCTCTACAGGTAATCCTACCCATTACCCTGCACACTGGAATGGGGAGATCAATTGATTTTTTTTTTTAGCACAGCATAAACCACTTGAAGCAGGAGGGTGCTCAGGAATTCTTGTTTTTAGATGTTAGGAAAGAGTGCATTAGGAGCATAAAGGGTATGAAAACAGACAGAGAGCAGCAATTGACATTGATGTTCCTGTAGCCTTTTGCCAAGTGGACTCCAGCAATAAGAAGCGTGGGTATGACAGGTTGGCCGGCCATACCTTTGTTAATATTGCAGAGGAGGAATATAAGAGGAACAGCAATGGTGGGGCAGGATTTTGTCCAGGGGCAGGGACAGCTGTAATATTCCACCAAATCAACACAGCTCCACATGTGCAGGCCACTGCTATCCCCCAGGCCTCTCTACAGAACTCAGAACTCTGGCCTTTTTTTAGCATAGCTGCAGCCAACAGAACATGGTAAATGTGCCAGTCATTTGGGTACCACATATATGAGGAGACATGGTTTTGTTCCCCACAAAACTTGGTGGGAGCACCACATAAATAAGAGATAAAAATAACAAATCCTAGGCGTACAAATAACTGTATGAATTAGTCCAGAGCTATTGCATTTCAGATCCCCCAGAGGAAACCAAAGAAAGAATGTATAACAAATTCCTCCTATATGAAGACCTAATATATGCTCAGATAGCATGCTTAGTTGAGCAAAAAAATTGTGATAAACTAATAAAATATCAACCAACAGTCCATGACGTGTTGTCATGTAAGAATAAACAGTAAATGCAATGTATGGAAATAAAGCCTTTAAGAACGTGTCCAAGAAGAAACGAATGATCATTTACGGAGTGCACCTTCACCGTACTTGATAAAAATGTGCACTTAACAGAACTCTAGACTCCACATTATAAGAGTCTAGATAAACATGGGATCACAAATCATGGCATATCCATCAATTTGAAAGTAATGGAGACAATGTCATGGCGGACCTTGCTTGTTCCATATCACTCATGGATGTCCTATAAGGTAAAGAAGACAAACGACATAGTGTAAAACTGTATGATGGTTTATTAAAAATAAGCGTTGCTAAAAACTTACACAGATCCAGTAAAAATCAAGCAGTGAATGTAAAGATTCCTGGGTAAGGATCCACGGGTACAGAGATCAAACAAGCACATGATTATCTATCTGAAGGTGCACTCAGTGAATGATTATTCGATTCTTATAGGACATGTTTTAAAAGGCTTTATTTCCATACATTTACTGTTCTTTCTCACATGACAACGGACTGTTGTTTGATATTTTTTTAGTTTTTCACAATTTTGGTGCTCAACTTGCGTGGCAATTCAGGTTTTATATATTGTTACACAATGGGGGTTATTTAGGAAAGGCAAATCCACTTTGCACTACAAGTGCAAAGTGCACTTGAAATTGCACTGAAAATGCACTTGGAAGTGCAGTCGCTGTAAAACTGAGGAGTAGATCTGAAATGAGGGGAAGCTCTGCTGATTTGATCATTCAGTCATTGGCAAGCTAAAATGCTGTTTTTTATTTTCCTTGCATGTCCCCCTCGGATCTACAGCGACTGCACTTCCAAATGCACTTTCATTGCAATTTCAAGTGCACTTTGTATTTTGCACTTGTAGTGCAAAGTGGATTTACCTTTCGTAAATAATCCCCCATTTTGTTCTGTTGTGTTATTGTTTTTTTTTGCAGATTTTCTTTTTTCTCCTGCTCAGTAATTTCTCTATCCATATAGAAATATGCTTCACGCCTCATGACAGACCCAAGAAGATTAGCAGGAATAAACTCTATAGCAACTACTCTGGCTATAGAGCCTATTCCTTCTAGTCTTCCGCAATCCGAAAGATTTTGTTAACTGTATAACCAAGGAATTTACTGAATCTATAAGCTAAATACCCTGGTACCCAATGATCTTAATGAGGAACTAGATGTATAAAATATGTTATAACAATTCTGATACCTTTTCTGATTCATGTAAAAATCAGATGTACAGGCATACCCCAAGTACACAATGAGGTTTATTTACTAAAGCTGGAAAGCGTAAAATCAGACTCACTTCTGCACAGAAACCAATGAGCTTCCAGGTTTTATTACCAGGCTTAATTGAACAAGCAGGGAGAAGCTCATTGGTTTCTATGCAGAAGTGAGCCTGATTTTGCGCTTTCCAGCTTTAGTAAATAAACCCCATTGTGTACTTAAAAGGGGTGTATGCCTGTATAAAGTGCTTTATATTCTTCCAGATTTTTGATACACAACTCATGACTCGCAAACACGATCGTTTTTTCCGCATACACACGATTACACCAAATTCTAACCGTCAAAAATGCGGTGACGTACAACACTACGACGAGCCTAGAAAAATGAAGTTCAATACTTCCAAGCATGCGTGTTTTTTTCTCTGTCGGAATTCCATACAGACGAACAGAATTTCCGATAGAATCTTTTTCCATCGAAAAAAAATAGAACATGTTCTCTTTCTAAGTCAGATATCAGATGAAAAAATTCCGTCTGATTTTTTTCATTGGAAATTCCGACCGTGTGTACGGGGCATTACAGTTTACATTTGTTACATTGTATTCATATATTTCTGTCTAAATTGTTACTCTATAACAATTAATTTTTTGTAGTCATACAAATCCAAGTTAGACTAAACTGCTCCATCTACAGGTAATATTGAGGTATAAAAAAGTTTAAAAAATGGACATTAATATTCATTTTATCATAGTAATTATTAGAAAAAATGTGAAATATTTTAGCAGCAGTGCAGAATTTATAGGTAACTATACAAAATGTTAAATAATGAATTTGCACCAGGTTTAACATAGTTTATATTTTTTACAGCTTTTCTATCATCTGGGCTAGCTTTCTGTGCTATTTCCTGTGTTTTTATGTAAGTGGATATTGTTCTCCAATAAAAGTGCCAATGTTTTGTACCACATCAGTGCTTTGCACCGTTTTCTATCCCTGATTCAAAGCCCAGGGGTGTGCACTGGATCTGTCATGTATTCATTAAAGTGTATGTCAACCCATTAAGTTTTTAAAATACAAATTAACACAGTATATATATTTAAAAAATATAGAACTATATTTTTATAAAAAAAAAATGTATAAGTGAACACTGCTTTGAGCAGTAGTTGTGGAAAAAGTGCAGTACACTGATCTTGCTAGTAAATGTATCATCACAAGTCTTGGCCATTGAAGGACATGCAGGTTGTGCTCCCAGCACAGCCAGAAAACTGACCATGTGGGAAGGATGTGCTCTCATGCCTAGCATGGTCCATTTGAAATAGTAAAGCGGGACTGGCAAGATCACCACACATTTCACAGGAAGGAATACAAACAGAACTGAATACTTTTTAACACAAGTACATGGTACAACCAGGGCTCAAGTCCTGCGGGAATGCGTGGGAACGGAGTTCCTGCACTTTTTTCACAGCAGGAACTCAGTTCCCTTTGCAGGACTAGAGCAGCCGAGAGCAGCTGAGCCGCCTGAGCCAATCCTTCACTAAGCGGCGATAGCTTGAGTCACTGTCAGGGGCAGGCGAACCTTAGAACTTGCTTCTTTCTAAATCCTGCAAAAACTCGCGGCAGACCTCCGCAATGTCTCCTGGGAACAATGACAAAAGCTCCCAGGAGACATTGCGGCATCGAGGAAGTGACGGAATACCCGCACACTACCCGATCAATCCATATACAGGAAGCGGCCAGTAACATAAAGGATTACTAAGGTACAGTGGATCGAAAAAAAATAAAAACATGCGGTTTAGTAGTTATGCATATGAGCGTATCATTTTTTGTTTTTGGTGGGGGAGTGGATCTTGGGTGGGAGTTCCCACACTTTTTTCCCCAGGACTTGACCCCTGGGTACAACAAACACATATCACGAATATTAAATGTTGGGGTAACATTCTAAAAGGCACTTGTCAGCCACTGAAGTGAAGTGTATTATTTTGCTTATGGTCTATGGGCTTATTAAACTTGGACTCACAGGGCTCTTTTTATGTTATCTGAGCATATATTAGGTCTTCATATAGGAGGTATTTGCATCCCTATTTATTCATTTTTTTATTGACAAGAGTAATACTGGTTGACATCAAAATGTGTGCACTCCTCCTTTTGCTCACTCTTCCCTTTGCACCTTTTCCCCTACTCTACAAGAAACTCCATCTGCAGTGACACCTGTAATAAGGATGGATGTCCGACAAAGGGTTCCAGAGGCTTACCTTATGGTAAGTGGGGAAAAGGGTCAGCAGTGTAAGGCCAAGTACAGGCTTAAACATCACTGTAAATCTTCTAACCCTTCATCTCCAGCAGCATCCTTGCCCGGTCAGTGTTTTCCTAGCTGCAATTTTTTTTTGTACTTATTCCTGTGAATGAATGATGCTGAGATATGCACAGCCCCACCAAATTCCAATAATGACAGGATGCTGCAGGTGGAATATGCCCCAGATTCACAGAGGTGGGGGACAGTGTAGGAGCAGTCTGAATACTGTAACTATGTTTCAGGTTACACCATAAATATGCATGCAACATTAAACATGGCCAGAAAAATGGACTTCACATACAAAATATGGAGAATATAATGCTATCTGTGAGAATCACACTGTTTTAATACTATTTTAATACAAAGGTGAACCCTTCCCACCCATCTGGTTCACTTTGCACTTAGCGTGTCCTGTGCCACTCACCCTCCCAGTCACTATAATGGGCCGAGCACTCAAAATTATCACTACAGAGACCCGGCGGCTGTGTAGCATCATAATGCATGCAATGTCAAGCAGTGAATGGTCAATGTGGCCCTTTATGAACATGGTCACGTTACCAATCTGACTAATGACTTATTTTCTTTAGGGACCAGATCCTAGAAGAAAGAAGGCTCAGAAAACAGAGATTTTCATTAGTCAGTTCGGTCACGTGACCATGACCTGCCCATGCAGATTCTGTGTGTGTGGGACAATTTAACCACTGGTGGAGCAGCAGAAGCTTGGCATGTGGGCAGCTAGGTTCAGCAGAGATTGGGAGTGAGGTATGGAGGATTTTCAGGGTTATTTCACCTTTTACGTTTTATGAAAAGATGAGATTATCCTTTATAGGCATCTCTTAAGAATGCATTCAAAATTAATGATGTTTTTCTATGACGTCGCTTAAAAGGTGGATCCTCTCTCTGCAAAACAGTATTTTACATTTTTTACATTGGTACGTGGCATTGCCCCGCTCCCCATGATCTTTGACAATACACTGATGAGAAGGCACTGATGAGGCTGCACTAATAGGTGGCCCTGATGGGCACTGATACATTGCACTGGTAGGAACTGATAAGCTGCACTGATCTGCACTGATAATTAGAGCACTGATGATCAGTGCCCCGATTATCAGTGTACACAATGTACTGTCAAGCTTGCCGGTTATCGGCACTCCTTTCTTCACACAGATGCAGGGTGTGAGGATAGGACTGCTGATAATCGGCAAGTCTGTTTGCATGTGACCAGCTGTGATTGGACACAGCAGATCACATGGTAAAGGGCAGCTATGATTGGCCCTTTACCGAGATCTGTGATCAGCTGTGTCCAAAACACACAGCGGTCACAGAGTATGCCCCATGCATGCCCCAGGGGGTGTACTGGAGGCACGGTTCTGTGAGGACATCCATGGATGCCCTCCCAAAACTGGAGAACCGCACTGTAGCCATCTTTCAACTATATCTCAGTCAAGAAGTGGTTAAAACATTTATTATTTTGTTTTGATTTTTAACAATAATCTAAACACAACATATCTCAACATATCACAAAATAATATAACATTGGCAGGATACACAAAAACTGAATATGATAAAGTTCAAACTGTCATGTTTGTCGTGTGTATGTTTTTCGTCATGAAAACTATTGTGGATCTCGACGAGAAAAAAAGAGAACATGCTCTCTTTTTTCTCGTCGGGAGTCTCAATTTCCTCGTCGTGTTTCTCGTCGGGCTGGTTTACGACGAGAAACATGGTCGTGTTTATGCTTAGAAACCCGCGCATACTCAAAATAAAGTATGAGATGGAAGCGCGCCTTCAGTAAAAGTAGCGTTCGTAATGGAGATAGCACATTCGTCACGCTGTAACAGACTGAAAAGTGCAAATCTTCTCTCACCAAACTTTTACTTAACACGCAGTAACATGAGATTAGCAAAAGCAGCCCCAAGGGTGGCGCCAGTGGAATCAAACTTCCGCTTCATAGTGCCGTCGTACGTGTTGTACGTCACCGCGTTTGAGAATGACGAGATTTTGTCTTGACGGTGTGTACGCAAAGAAAGCTTGACAAGATTCTCGACAAGCCTGACAAGAACTTTGTTGAGGAAAACAACGTTTCTTTTACGACGAGATTCTCAGTCGTGTGTACAAGGTCTAAGTCAAGTCTTCACCTTTAGCAGGTGAAATGTATTAAGAAGTAAAGCTTTGAAAGCACTTTAAATAAATGCAATAGTCGGCAACTCTGCCTGACAAGCTAAAGCCATTGCATGATTGTTGGATCAGGAAAGAAATCTGACTGCTGTAAGAAGGAGATAAACCCTAGGTTTAAATGTCTTAACATCTCTTTGAGGTCTGTAATTCAGTTTTGAAACATGGGGAAAAGGCATTGGCAACAGCTAATTTTAAGAGGATTTGGCTAACACATGCTTAAAAGGAGCTTTTTATTTGGGGGCAACAAGTTAATTTCCTTCCCCTGGTGTGCCCGCTGGAGCATGATGCTTTTCTCATCTTACAACCTCTGCCTTGTCACAAATGAAGTTTGACAACAACAGAGCCTTTCATTGCCTGGTTAGAAACAATAGGAGAGCGGGACCTAATAAAGCTTCTGCTCTCATTTCACACAACTTTAGAGATTTCCAGTAATTACTCTGTGAAAGTTAATAACCATGAAAGCAGCATGCTGCGGTACTCCGTAAATCAAGCCTCTGTATTGAACCATTTGTTCTGCAATACATATGCTTCATTCTGTTTCCATCTCTGGCATACAGAATCATCACAGCTTGCTATGCACAGATCTACATCTTAGATCAAATAAAGCATAATGCGAACACACAATACTAAATGTGAAATAATTGTATTATTTTCCCTCTTGGAATACTGTAATGCTAATGTAAAAATCATAGAAAATTTATTTCTAGCTCAATTTTTTTATAAGGTGAAATGCAATTTTTTATTGCTCTCCTAACTAGGAAGCTTCACGAGTATTGACTCTTAAGCCCCTGCACACGATCGGACCTTCAGCCAACTTTTCCGTAGATTTTGGTCTGAAAGGCGCTGGCTGTGAATTTGTTCTGCATACATACGGCGCAACATTTTCAGCCAACATTCACCAAACCTTGTGATTTTTCAGCACTTTACCGCCACCCTTTGGGCAACTTCTGCTATTGTTGGCTGATGTTTAACATTGGTTCTGAGGCCCCGTACACACGACCAGTTTCCTCAGCAGAATTCAGCTTCCGACCGAGTTTCTGGCTGAATTCTGCCGAGAAACCCGGCCGTGTGTACACTTTCGGCCGAGGAAGCTGACGAGGAGCTCGGCGAGGAAATAGAGAACATGTTCTCTATTTCCTCGTTGTTCTATGGGAGCTCTCGCCCCGCCGAGCTCCTCGGCGGCTTCAGTGCTGAACTGGCCGAGGAACTCGATGTGTTTGGCACGTCGAGTTCCTCGGCCGTGTGTACGAGGCCTGAGAATGCGTGTTTGTACATCGGATTTTAGTTGGACCAACTTGCGTACACACGATTGGATAAACCGACGTAACAGATTTATTGCCCAACAATTGGTGAGCATGAAAAGCCAACTTTTTTTGTTGTTAATTCAGCCAACAATTGTCTGATGGAGCATACATGCGGTCGGATTTTACAACCGAACACGTCAAAATCAGACAATTATGGCCATAAAGTGGGATTGTGTGTATGAGCCTTTACCGAGGTTGTCATATTTGAATATATAAATAGATATAATAAATTATAAACAAGCTCGCAACCAAAATTTCAATAAAGTGTCATTATAGAAATCCTTATGTGAAATAGTCAAATCAGTAATGATTGTGCATATAAAAATACGCAAAAAAAATGTGAACAACAAGAGGCAAATGTATTCAAAGTGAATTATGTGCTTAATGTTCATTGTGTGAAAAAGGAACAAAGTCCCAAAGCATAAAAATAGGACACTTCTAGGTTTTAATCCAATAGCTACTGCAATATTCAATGGAGTATCTGGAAGGAGCCTTGGTCTTATTTTCAGCCAAAAGAGTGTAATATTACTGTCGCTTACCGGACTGAGAGGATCTCAGGTTATGGAGATCTCTAGAGCGTGTGCATCAGCCTGCCGGCCACGATAAACGACCACCTCGATCAAGGAGGGATGCTTCTGTCTTGTTGGATGAGGATATCACCTTCAGCTATTCATCAGACCGGATCACACCACAAAGGAAGGATCACACAGGAAGGAAAAACAGGCAGAATCCACTCAGCTTTACCAGGCACTTGGTCTGGGAATAGTAGGCTCAGCAAAAAAGGGACAATAGAGTCTTCATGGTGAAGTATATCAAAAATTGGAGGTTTATTTAAAAAAACACAGTCAAGTGTCACAACAACCAAAATAAATAAATAAATAAAAATACATTTCACAGCAGGTGTCCACAGCAAAATAATATAAAAGGCACAACGATAAAAAAAAGAGTTCCGTTGCACATCAGCCAAGGATCAAACCTAAAGCTGAATAATATGAGCGTGATGGCGTTAGGAAATGGTGCTCCACCCGATGCGTTTCCCCAAAAATGGCTTCAACTGGGAACGGAGGCTGACTTCCCATGCCAGCACATCACACTTATATACTAAAAAGGCAGCCAGGACACCGGAAGTGACATTTTTCAACCTCACCTCCATAGTCACTGGATAAATTGAATCAAACTAACTGAATAGACCTATCAGAAATACATCTGACATATCCTTCAGCAAAATAGATATATGTATGCGAGAAAAAGCTCCCTCTTTAACCTCCTTAGCGGTATGATTCTTTCCGATTTTACTTGCTGAAAGCGGTACCATTATTTGCAAGGAAATTTGGTGTTTTATACTGTAGGCCTGTAATTCTTATGAATAACTTACTTAAATCTGTCCAAACAAGAATCTAGTAGGCAACACGGGTATGAAATTTTTTTTAAAACAAAATTATAAATTATAATATAATAAATAATTATAAATAATTATAACAAATAATAATATAATTATAATAAAAATTATTCAATAATGTAATCAACTCAAAATCACAGAAATTTGCTCAGTTGCAGAATTGTCGCTGTCATTACTTTTATTTTTTTATGACAAATTTCCCCACAAATCGCTATCGCACAATTCTGCAAGTGATTATAATTAATTATCGCTGTTTTCTAGCTGCTCTAAAACCATTTTTGACATAAAGGGACACTTTTGGTTGCTATGGACAATCTACAGTTTGCAGGCAGAAAGAACAGTTTTTATTATATAAAAGAACATGTAGGGCACTGGGCAGACCACTAGAGACAAGGGGGGGGTGTATTTTTTACATACAGTACTGTAATCTATAAGATTACAGTATACTGTATGTAGGGTGTTTGTTTACCTTTTTGAATTTGGCGCCGCTCTCGCCCCGTGCGGCATAACGTCGCAGGGAATGGAGATCAGCGGCACACAGAGGCACTGTGTGAATCGAGCGAGGTCCCGCTCGCTCACACAGCGCGGTGGCATCGCTGGATCCAGGGACAAGGTAAGTAACTTTGTCTGTGGCTGCAGCGAGGTGAGCCCGAGTCTGACTCGGGGGTACCGATCGCAGCACAAAAATGTAACCCCGAATCAGACTCGGGAATACCGCTAGGAGGGTTAAAGAAATAATTCTCCCGCATAATCGCATACAGCTATACAGGTGGTCGTTTATCGTGGCCGGCAGGCTGATGCACACGCTCTAGAGATCTCTATAAAATGAGATCCTCTCAGTCCGGTAAGCGACAGTAATATTACACTCTTTTGGCTGAAAATAAGACCAAGGCTCCTTCCAGATACTCCATTGAATATTGCAGTAGCTATTGGATTAAAACCTAGAAGTGTCCTATTTTTATGCTTTGGGACTTTGTTCCTTGTTCACACAATGAACATTTAGCACATAATTCACTTTGAATACATTTGCCTCACAGTTTTGTTGCGTATTTTTATATGCACAATCATTACTGATTTGACTATTTCACATAGGGATTTCTATAACGACACTTTATTGAAATTTTGGTTGCGCGCTTGTTTATAATTTATTATATCTATTTATATGTTTCTTTGGGCCTTAAGTATTTAGGCTTTCATGAGCAGCAGCACTATTTTTTGTTTGATCATTTTTTCACAATCAATTTTTTGATTTTTCACATTCACTTTTTATTAGGTCAAGCGCAGAGTTGTTTTCACTTTTTTGATATCTGTACTGTCATATTTGAATAACTGTTTGAATTTGGATCCATTTTCTAATCAGGGTAGAGAGAAACATATGACTCATGGCTGTTAATTGATGAATCACATCAGTGCTTACCTTTTAAATGTATTTAGAAACAGACTGATAATTAGGTTAGTAAAATTCAAACTAAAAAAATAATAATTAGAAGGAAAGGCAGGCCTTATGGTGAGTGACTCAGTTTCTGCAATAAAAATAAATGACTCATCCTATAGACCAGAAAACAGTCTAATGGCTGATGATAAATGGAAATGACTGCCCTTTAATAAGTATCATAGACAATTGGAACCTTGTGGATAAGCACAACACAACGTTATCTACAGTCATGAGAACAGAGAGTTTTATAAAAGCAAAGTTATTAAGTGCTTTATAGTAAGTAGGTCAATTTTAAATGATATCCTCCATTTGATTGAAAGCCAGTGTAGCAAAGAATTGGAGTGATGTAGCAGTGAAGGGTTGGTGGGTGAGTAATTTGACTGCCATGTTCTGTATCAGCTTTAAACTGTACTTTTTCAGGGAGTCTGTAGTAGAGGGAGCTGCAAGAATCCAATCTGGATGAAAAAAACATGGATTCATTGTAGCATTTTGCCTGCTAAAATCAAATGTTTGATTTTTCTAATATTCTAATATTTTGTAAATAACCCCCATAGTGTCTGGTGGAAGACATTATTATAAAGGAGGCACAGTGGTTACTAACCTGTTTCTCTTGCTTCATGGTATGTAGAGACAAATCCTTTGCTACAGGGTAATTCAGAATGAAATTTGGCGGACACATAGCAAACCTGTGGTGAATAATGAAAGCTCACAAACTGCACAGGGAGGGATTAGGGCCAGTTAAAAAAATGTATTTAAATTCTGATTGCTTTTTGGGCAATCAAAAGCATAGTGGAAGCTCACAAACTGCACAGGGAGGGATTAGGGTCAGTAAAAAAAAAATTAATTGCCAGCTTTTTGGGCAATCGTATTGCCTTTTTTTGCTCTTCCTATTATTTTTTGTATTGTATTTTATGTTATTTTATTTTATTGTAGATTTGAGGTCAGCAATCATTTTTACCTGATGACCCACCCATAGCAAAGTTTTTTTTTGTTGCTTCACGGCCTCATAAAATAATTGGTATTTTGTTTCAGATGAGGTGGTAGTACAGTTTTCATATATTTGGGGGTAAATTGTTTTTTAAAATTATAGTGGCCTTTATTTTAGTTTCGTTTTTTTTTCTTCCCCTTTAAAAAAGCGGGCTTTTGTTTCAGGTGCAGTATTTGGGGGGTTTAATTTCTTTCTTGGATGACATGTTTGGTATTCATTTACTCAATGTACCCCCAACTTTTATATTATACCAAAAATTGGGTATTATATTATGTTTGTACACATTAAAATACACTTTTAGTGTATTTTCTCCTAAAAAAAAGTTTGATAATCAGTTGTGCAACAAATTGTCTCTGCCGCCATTTTTTCTCCAAAGACTCTGCTTTTAGAAAATATATAATGGTTTGGGGGTTTAAAGTATTTTTATTTTTTTATTTATTCAAAAGACAAGTTCCATGGCATCAGAAAAAAGACAATGGTACAAAAAGAACAGCACTACAAAGCAGAAACAATCATATGCAGGATGTATAGGTAAAACACTAATGCTGCGTACACACGATCGTTCAAACCGATGAGAACGGTCTGATGGACCGTTTTCATCAGACCAAACTGATCGTGTGTAGGCCCCATCGGTTATTTATCCATCAATGTTGTTTTAAATTTAACCGATGGATACCTAACCGATAGAAAAAAAACGATCGTTTGTAGGCACGTCCATCGGTTAAAAATCCATGCATGCTCAGAATCAAGCCGACGCATGCTTGGAAGCATTGAACTTCGTTTTTTTTCAGCACGTCGTTGTGTTTTACGTCACAGCGTTCTGACACGATCGTTTTTTTAACTGATGGTGTGTATGCACGACTGACCATCAGTCAGCTTCATCGGTTAACCGATGGAAAAATCCATCAGACCGTTTTCATCGGATGGACCGATCGTGTGTACGCGGCATAAGACCCAGGATGTAGTCCAAATCCTAGATACTTGAATTGAGTCATTGTAAAATTACAACAATTACAAAGACAACAATTAGTGCCGCTACCCATAGAGAATGCAAAGTAAGATATGAAAAAATACCCGGAACTGTCTAGATCCATTTTTTCTTTCCAAGAAGAAAGAAAGAGGAAAAGAATATGTAAATGGAAAGAGGTGGAAGAGAAAGGACAGAAGAGGGGAAGAGTAGGGGAGGAAAATGGAGGGGGGTCAGGAGGGGGTTTAATCTGTAGTATTATACTCAAGCAGTGCTTATCCCTCTGCAGAGAGGACAAACATGTTCCATAAGGACCATGTTTTGAAATATCGTTCATTTTGATGCTTGGACGAGAGAATGAGGTCCTTCATCTTATTTATAAAAAAAAAACTAACTTTGAGCCTGGCCACATGGTAAAAAATTTTTTTTTCCATGTTTATATTTAATTGCATATTGCTAAAATCACTAGTGTTGAGCAGAATACGCCATATTCGATTTCGCGATATATCTCGAATATAAAGTCGAATATTCGAGATATATTCGCTAAATTCGAATATTCGTGATATTTTATCGAAATGAAATGATTGCGAATTTTCGCTATTGCGAATGCGAAAATAATTGCGAAATTTCGATAACTGCGGTAGGAGCACTCTGATTGGCTCAGAATATTCTTGATATTTTTTCGAAATTTCGCAAAATGCGAATGCGATATTTACTGCGCAATTTCGACAAATGCTGTAGGAGCACTCTGATTGGCTCAGAATATTCGTGATATTTTATCTAAATTTCGCAAAATGCGAATGCGATATTGATGGCGAAATTTCGACAACAGCGCTAGGAGCACTCTGATTGGCTCAGAATATTCGTGATATTTTACAATACAAAATAATTGCGAATATTCGGCAAATGCGGAAGGAGCACTCCGATTGGCTCAGAATATTCTTGATATTTTACAATAGAAAATAAAAAGTGTTTTGCATTGGTGGTGATTCTTTACTCTATCCATCTGTCACAGCCGTTTGTCAATCAAACACCTTGAAGATTGAACACGTTCATGCTGCATGCTTTGGACTTTTTTTCACTTCACATATCAAAGACATTTTTATGAAAGATTATTTTTCTATTATTGGGACTATATTTCTTTATATATTTGTTTCACTGTGTATTTCACAAGTTATTTGCGCTTGCTTATTTTATAATTTGCCCACATGTCTTGTCACTAGACATATTTTTTATTCTTGTAGAGCGACTCCATTTTCTGTCTTGTTTTAATTTATGTTGTATAACATTTTTGAGTTGCTGCTGTATTCTCCCCTTTTTTTAAGGTATGCGCAATTTTTTCCTTCTTACAAAAAAAAATAATATCAAACATACAAATATTCATAACAGAAACATACACAAAGCCCCCCCCTTTTGCATCAGAGACAATCAGAGTTCTCCTACCACAGTTATCGAAAATTCGCAATCATTTTCGCATTCGCATTAGCGAAAATTCGCAATTTTTTTTTTTATATTCGGCAACATAAAAGGATCGCCTCAGCTTAGCTACTCGGCCCAGGGTCTCTAATCATACCAGCAATGCTTTTAGACGTCGATAGGATGTGATCTGTTTTAAAAATAAAATTGAAAGAATGCGAATATTCGGAATAGCGAATATTCACCGCGAAATTCGAAATATATCGCGAATACTCGAATATGCCATATTCGAGCCGAATATTCGCAATACGAATATTCGTGAGCAACACTAAAAATCACATCTCATATAAAGTCCCAACCTCCCCCATTTTTTATTACAGGGATGGAGGCCTATGGTAGTATCTCTATATGCCTCATTTAAAGTCCCACCCCTATCCCCCCTATTTTTGAACATTATTCAGGGATGGAGATGCGATTTAGGAGTGGAATGGAGTGCCTGCACAGATTTACCACCGATCAGTTTATTTATGCATTGTCATTTTTTTACTGGCAGACCCAGTTTGAGTTGGTCTGCTTTTAGTTTGGTGGTATATTGGTTTGTTGGGCAGGGTTTTTGCTCCACTCCTATTTTTCTTTTGTTTTCCAGTGCTCTCTTTTGCCATACCAACTATAGGTAGGGGCGGGCATTAGGATATCACCTGTCCTCTGCCTATTGATTAGCACAACTGGGCTCCCTTTCAGGAGACCTTAAATTCATAGTTAGGACTGCAGCTACACAGAGTGCCGTGTCGCTGGCGCTGCAGCTTCTCAGGTATTTGCAAATGCTTGCAACTAAACCTCTGTTTTTACTTACATCAGTTAGACAGATAATTTTGGTTTAGTGCTTTTTGGTTGACAACTTTGAGCCTGGCCACATGGTAACATTTTTTTTCCATGTTTATATTTAATTGCATATTGCTAAAATCGCATCTCATATAAAGTCCCAACCTCTCCCATTTTTTATCTATTTACAGGGATGGAGGCCTATGGTAGTATCTCTATGTGCCTCATTTAAAGTCCCACTCCTACCGCCCCCCTCTTTTTGAAAAAAAAAAATCTTCATCTTATTTATTTCTTCAACTTTTATAAGCCAAAGACCAAAGGTCGGTGACTATGGATTTTTCCAATGAAAGGAAATACACGGCGGCATCAAGGAGATGGCGGATAACAGATTTCTTGCACGATTTTGATGGAATGTTGGAGGCGTAAAGTAATTTTTTACATGTTTGTGAAAAGTTACAAAATTACAAAAAAGTGGTGATAAAAGCTGCACAATCAAAAAAGATTAAAGTTTTAAATTACATTCAGATGTTTAGGCGCAAATTAAATTTTATAAATTGGGTGTAAATCTACTTTAAAGCAGTTAGTATTTGGCTATTTTTACAGTTTGTATTTCACACAGATAGCGCCTAACTGGAGAGTGCAAAATCTGGCGCAGCTCTGCATAGAAACCAATCAGCTTGCAGTTTTTATCAACACACAAGCTTAAATTTGAAGCTGAATGGTTATCCCGCAAAGCTGCACCAGATTTTGCACTCTCCAGTTTTAGTAAACAAACCCCATAGTGTTTTTGTAAAGCCTCGTACACACGACCGAGGAACTCGAGGGGCGAAACACATCGTTTTCCTCGTCGAGTTCCTTGTTAGGCTGTCGAGGAACTCGACAAGCCAATTTTCTCCATTCCCGTCAAGGAAATAGAGAACATGCTCTCTTTTTGGCTCGTCGAGTTTCTCGACAGTTTCCTCAACGAAAATGTACATACGACCGGTTTCCTCGGCCAAAAAATATCTCCCAGCAAGTTTCTTGCTGGTTTTTGCCGAGAAACTCGGTTGTGTGTACGAGGCCTTACTTTTAGTGGAGAAACTCCACTTTAATTAAAGAGATCTTTTCAAGTAAGGAAATTACTCAAAAAGCCAGTTCACTGCAAGAGAAGAGGTTGTGTGCTCACTTCTCTGGAGGCCCGTAACTCGTACCTTCCCATCATTATACAGGCATACCCCACTTTTAAGTACACATTGGGGTTTATTTATTAAAGCTGGAAAGCGCAAAATCAGACTCCCTTCTGCATAGAAACCAATGAGCTTCTAACCCCTGCTTGTTCAATTGAGCCTGGTAATAAAACCTGGAACCTCAATGGTTTTTATGCAGAAGCGAGCCTGGTTTTGTGTTTTCCAGCTTTAGTAAATAAACCCAAATGTGTACTTAAAAGTGGGGTATGCCTGTAGTGCAATAGCCTCCATCACTCTCTGAGGCATTGATGTAGGTTTTGAAAAAGGCATCCAACACTCCCAGAAACTGATGGGGACTGCAGCCCTGGAATTGATGTAGGAGTTACAGGCGACTGGATTTTAAGAGTATATGACCTCTCTAAACTAGCCTTTTTGTTACCTTTTAGACCTAAAAAATATTTTAGTCCCAAAACATAATCTACAAATCATACCCAACAATGTTTGGCCTGGACAAGAAAAAAACATGAAGAAAGCCTTCTTTTGTAATTTGGCAAAACTATATTAATTTGTCACTTCCGCGCTTTCGTTTAAATGCAATAAAAAGCATTACACTAGGCAAGCATAAAACGTATTTTTCGCCATTCATTAGTCCATAAAATGAGTGAATTTTTTGTAAAATAAATACCTGATAAACATGCACAATTCTACTGGCGATATAGGAATCCCATATGTGAAGCCTTGCTAGAGCCCCATTTGATCCTAATTCAGCTCTCATTAGTGGAACTTGCGAAATCTCAAACTTATACAGGAATTACCGGATCTTTGCATTCTTTCTCTGATTGTTTACACATACAGTACATATCTAAAGTGTGATACAACTGGAAAGTCATGTAGCCTGATAATGCAATATTGTATGATCTATTGCTTGTCCACTAGCACTTATCCATCATCACTCATCCATCATAACTCCACACGTTCCTTTCATTGTTCATCCTGATTATCACTAAATCTTTATATGTTCAGCATGTATACAGCACTAACATCGTACACATACTTTTACAGATAGTCATTCATAACTGTCTTTGTCCTTGAAGTAGTTCAAAGTCTAATGTTTCTTGTTCACTCATAACCTACTAGTACGTTTTGGGTCATGGGAGGTAATTGGTACCAGGAGTAAACTCAACTTGTATTCAAACCCAGGAGTCAAAGCAGTTAGGCAAGAAAGAACTAACTACAACTTTATTTATAACATCAGTAGAACATATCACTCATAATCTCAAATGGCTTATGAGTTTTTAAAAATAATACATCATGGGCTGTGGCTACAGTACCAGCTGAATGGTTGCTACTTGCAAAGCTCACCTACAATAATTGCACTGGATCTCCCAACAGTGCTCCTGGGTGATACAACTCCAATTGCTGCACATTACCTCTGTTAGCTTGAGTGACATGTCCCACCATAGGAAGAATAAAACACCCTAATGCCACATACAGTTTTTCATGACGTTAAAAATTCAATTTTTTAAATTGGTCATTAAAAACGATCATGTGTAGGCTCCAGAGCATTTTTCTTGACGTGAAAAATGTGTATTAAAAACTTAGAACATGCTCTAATTTTTCTCGTCGTTTTTCACATCGTCGTTTTTCACTTCGTGAAAAACGGTCGTGTGTAGACTTTAATGATGGGAAAAAAACGCACATGCTCAGAAGCAAGTCATGAGACGGGAGCACTCGTTCTGGTAAAACTAGCATTTGTAATGGAGATAGCACATTCGTCACGCTGTAACAGACTGAAAAGCACGAAGACTGAAAAGTGCGAATTGTCTCTCACCAAACTTTTACTAACACAAAATCAGCAAAAGCAGCCCATAGGGTGGCGCCATGCGAATAGAACTTCCCCTTTATAGTGCCGTCGTACGTGATTGTACGTGACCGCTCTTTGCTCAAGAATTTTTTTTTCACGATCGTGTGTATGCAAGGCAGGCTTGACAAGGCTCACGTCGAGAAAAACATTGTTTTTCCCATGACATGAAAAATGGCCGTGTGTACGCGGCTTAAAAGTTTACAGAGTTTGTTTGCTCTCACAGGCCAATAGCATGGTCAAAATGGCAGTAATGCACATTCCCCTGCCCTGTCCACCAACTCCTCTACAGAGGATCAGCAACACACCACTCTAATGCCGCATACACACAAACAGAATTTCCGACAAGAAAAGTTCGATGTGAGCTTTTGGTCGTAAATTCCAACTGTGTGAAAACCCATCAGACATTTTCTGTCAGAATTTCCGACAGCAACAATTTGAGAGCTGGTTCTCAAATTTTCCGATGGGAAAAGTTCTTGTTGCAAATTACGATCGTCTGAATGCAATTCCTACGCACAAAAATCCTACGCATGCTCAGAATCATTAAACTTAATTTTTCTTGGCTCGTCGTAGTGTTGTACATCACCGCGTTCTTGACGTTCGGAATTTCCGACAACATTTGAATGACCGTGTGTATGCAACACAAGTTTGAGCCAACATTCCATCGGAAAAAAATTCACGGTTTTCTTGTCGGAAATTCCAGTCGTGTGTAAGCGGCATAAGACATCAGGCAGTCATACCCCATCTAGCCTCTCCACTCATTTTTCAGGAACTCATGGTAAAACATGACCCCACATGGCAGACCACCAGGGAGTCCTGAGGGGAGTGCACATAACCTCCCTGTTGAGAATACATGGAAACTTACTGGTTCACATAATGCCTTCCCTATACAATACAAATCTGTTCTAGATACCACTTTGAAAGACACGCTGTTGTCTTTAAGGAGCTATGTTCACACAAACATGATTTCTCTAAAGCAGGAATTTATATTTTTGTATGCAGGAGATAGGGAACAAGGTCAGTCACATTGAACAAAGAAAGGAGAATTTCATTCAACCTTTAACAACCTAGGTGTCTTTTATAATGATAGAGAGTGTGATCTGAACTGGATAACAGGATCTGCAGTAATAAGTGCAAGATCTTGTTAAATCTTGCCTTCCTGACATCAATTCCTCTGAAATTACTATTGGTAAAATTCATTGTCTCCCTAAACATTTTCAACAGAAATAACATCAAGTGCATACACAAGGACTTCCCCACATATTTATATTGGGATTCCACATTCCAAGACTAAAGTATGCCAAGGCTCCCTTATCCTTTGCCTGGCCTTTAAGTTTACCTTTATAAGCAATTGGACACCTTTAGGTTTCATATCCCTGATAACCAATTGGACACCTCTATTTCCCATTACAGAGTTTCAGCAACTTTACAAACCCTTATAAATAGGGAGGATCTGTTTTAAGTATGGCAATGCTAATACTGTAAAATACTTACATTTTTTCTCTCACACACATAACTCATACTCCAGAATAGACTTTATTGTTATTGCCAAATGGATTTTACAGAAAGTTATTGACTTCAAAATCAGTATCATTTCCTGGTTGGATAAAGCCTCCATTTCTATTTCTTTCACAAGGCAATCATAGTCCAATCCTACTTCTCTGTGGAGCAACAACCTACATGAAATCCCCTGAAAATGGTTCTACCCAAAGACTACAGCTGTCTGTATTTTATCCATTTACTTTATGGACCACCTACACAATATGCATGTGGGGAATAAAAGGCAGTGGTCTCAAAAGCTTGACCAACCTTTGGCTAAAATGATTATTCTTGAAGCTCAAAATAAGGCCCAAGATCAACCCTCATTATCAGTTGAACTAACCAACCTTTTACTTGAACTCAGAATCTTGTTGCTTTCCCAATGTTAAAAAAAGTTAAGGAGAATGAAACTCAATCACTACTTGATAATAGGGCTGGGAAGTTTTGGGCTAAAACAGTTAAAAGGACACCAATGCAATTATTATAATTATAATAATATTTTGTTTCCCCACCACCTGTTTCAATCCTGCACATTGTTGTGAAGCAGCGCCAATAACTACCTGCTGATCACAACAGATTTTTGCCAAGATGCCAAACATTGTGGCTGTGTTTATCCCTGTACAGCTGCCTTTGAAGCTTAGCGGGATCAGTTGTGGGTAGACTTCAAGTTTTTATCACCCCCAACCGCAAATGTAAACTTAGCCTAAGGCTTGTCTAATAAATAAATAATAAAACTGAGACATTGCAGCTTTTCCCATTAGAGCACTGAGATATGCTCAATTGAATATAATGAACAAAAACAATGTAATGCATTACACCACATCGCAATGAGCTACAGTGCATAAAAGTGAATGAAATATAATTGTTTCCAAAAAAGTTATACAAATTAAACATCTGTACTTTTTTCTTCACAGTGCTCACCGGTGGCATGCTCTAAAATAACAGCTACTGGTGTATATGGGCCCTAATGGCAGATTTTATTAATTTAATGAAAATTACGCTGTTAACCCTTTTGTAGTTCATACCCCTTTTTTTAAACGCCAGGACCCACATGCACCCCTTGTAGTAACTTCAGACCAGGCTTATAACGGTTATTATAACTTTTTCTGAAGAAATGTGGCAGAACAGTTCAATATGAACAACGTTTTTCCTCTAATCCCAACTATAGTAGTGTAGTGCAGTGGTCATCAACCCTGTCCTGCAGGGCCCACTAACAGGCCAGGTTTTATGTATTACCTTGGGGAGATGCAGACTAGAATACTGCAATCACTGAGGAGCAAATGATCTCAGCTGTGATGTATTTCAGTTATCTTGCAAACCTGGCCTGTTAGTGGGCCCTGCAGGACAAGGTTGATGACCACTGGTGTAGTGGTCCAAGTATAACTCGGTGAGGTGAGAGTCCTTTATGGCATTTTGCATGGCTAAAAGTCTTCAGAAAATCCAGATGCCCTCAGCAGCTCCAAATGATTACACTCACAGGTAATACTGGAACCCACTGGAGCCCTGGACCTCAGCCATCCCCCTTTTTTATAGCACCGGTGGGCTGGCTAGGACTAAAAGCCTGGGAACAGAGCTTGCAACATTTAACCCTTTACCCCAGCCTGGGCAAGCTACTGACTTACTATCAGGGACATCTTAGAAGCATCATGGGCCCCTGGGCAAAGTAATGCACTGGGGCCCCTACCAGATTTCCCCAATTTACGCACCTACTTTCAAGAAATAAAGTATAAATAGTTGATAGAATTAAACATATATTTAATAAAATCGATTTTACAAAAGGAAAACATCCCATAAATCAAATACTAGTTAACACAAAGGGCACAGTACTGGGCTCAGGAGGGCACGACCATATCGGGACAGTTTAGTAAAAAGCATGACTGTCCCAGCAAATCCTGGACACTTGGCAAGTTTGATGTAATGCAAGATTATTGTGGGGCCCCCCCATGTACCTGGGGCCCCTGGGCAGTGCTCAGGAGTGCCCTTGCATTAAGATGGCCCTGCTTACTATAACTAATTACAGTTCAAGCTGCCTATATGTGCATCACCATGGTAACTTCAGATCAAACAGAGACTAAGATGACAGCTTCCTTGTTTGTAAAGGATAAAGTCTCGTACACACGACTGAGGAACTCGACGGGCGAAACACATAGTTTTCCTCGTCAAGTTCCTTGTTAGGCTGTGGAGGAACTCGACAAGGCAAGTTTCTCCATTCCCGTAGAGGAAATAGAGAACTTTCTTTTTGGCTCGTCGAGTTTCTCGACAGTTTATTCGACGAAAATGTACACACGACCGGTTTCCTCGGCAAAAAAATATCTCTCAGCAAGTTTCTTGCTGGTTTTTGCTGAGAAACTCGGTCGTGTGTACGAGGCCTAAGTGGCTTTAAATCTGTTTTAAAACAAGATGATTAGCAGATAGTCAGAACAGTCAGGCAATTAGCATCTTGAGAAGGTGTTGTCAGCAACAGGTTTCCTTTAACCTGTCTTTTCTGCTGAACATGCTAAAAGTATTATTGGAGCATCAAATCAAACTGTTGTATCCAAAGAAAAAGCCACCTCCATGGCTGTTGGCTATTGGCAATAAAATTTAACATTTCTTCCTAGTCAACATGTATAAATCCCTTGATATATTTTGGGTAGTAAAATATGAATATACTGTTGAATGAAAAACACCAATCAAACTGCCTTCATGAGTGACTTGCATTTCTTTTTAGAATGATCTGTACCTCGCCCTGGGCATAGCTTCTCCCTTAAATTTTAGTCTTTAAATAAGGTTTAATACATTATCTGCAATAAGGTAAAAAAGCATTCTGTAATTAGCTCCACCGCACCATATACTTACCTCTCAATCCAGCGGCACTGCTCTCTCTTCCCATTGGACATGGAGGCAGCAGCAGGAGGCATTGGCTCCTGCTGCTGTCATATTCAAATTCAGTGAGGAGGGAGAAGGTTGGACAAAGTTGTGCTGTAATACAAACAAAAGAAAATTGCACCTCAAGGCTTATAATAGACCAGTGGAAAAATAAAAGGGAAAACTTCAGTGCTAGCCTAGTGGATAAATGAGGAAATAAATAAAGAATAGGAAATATGTGTAATAAACGAGATTGCTGCTCGAATCTATGAGTGTACAAATCACTGAAAAACTGGATATAAAGAAGAAAGTGATGAGCGCAATCCCTAACACACTAACGTGCAGAGTGCTGAATGTGTGAATATACACGCTATGTCACCATCTCATATTTTATATTCTATATATTCTATATTTTTTATATATCATATGATATTTTTAATCATTTTAATTAAATTTTTTATTAACACTGTGGTTAATCCATCTCAGTATGGAAGATTATTACTTATCATTTGTGCACCTATTTGGTCATCATATATCCTAACAGTACTCCCCCAGCTGGCCTGCATACTAATCTGCCATTTCTAATCAGGCATAGTGAAACGAACACGGTTGAGTGTTTCCATGGCCGCGAGCTGTATTATTTACGGAGCCACTCTAACCAGAAAAATGGCCGCCGCTGTATTGGGAGACAGGTATTTTTCAAAATGGCTGCAGAAGCACTTCCGCCCGTAGCAGATATAAGGAATTATTGTCTATCCAATCACAATCTTCTGATGAAGTCACGTGACGCAACGCGTAAGGAGCACATGACCGGAAGTTGACGTGGAGCCAGCCCGTCCGTCCGGAGATATACACTATACCCGCGTTTGGATGCTACATTTGATGTAAGCATAATATTTTATAATAAAGTCGCCTGGTTTAAACTTTATCACACTATGGGAGCTTTCCTTTTGCTCTTTCCCTCTGGTTAACCATCTACCCTATTGTGAGCCACCATCTTTCTGAAGCCCAGCACCGCCACCAGGAACACCAAGATAACCTAGACACAAGTTTTTTCTCCATCCCAGCAAGGTCTATCTGCACTTGGCATGTTGTTATTTTGATTGTAGCTCATTTGGCAGTAGTTTTTTAGCACCTGTTTGACATCACCATTCACTCAGTGGTTTATTGATTAGCCATTGTCATTTTGCACATATATTATTGGTACATTGTTAGAGACTTTTAAGGTGTGTTTTTACATTTATATTCACACATTCGGCACTCTGCACGTTAGTGTGTTAGGGATTGCGCTCATCACTTTCTTCTTTATATTTACTTATAATAGATCGTATAAATCAAAGAAAGAGCCACGCTATAAAAAATATTTAACTATAAAAAAATATATATATATTTAATTGCTCTACACCTAAAGTTCTGTGAAAATACTGGTATCCTTCTGTAAATATATCTGAATTTGACTCTATTACAGCTGTCCCATAGAGTAATTGTCATGACTTTCAGGATTTTGTCTAACTACAGTTTATAAATATTTAAATGAATAAAATGTATGCATGAAAAATGTGCAGATAACATGAAAATAAAAGTCCAAGCCTCTGAGCTATTTTGGGTTAACACATGAGCAAGATTGAAGATTCTACTAAGCCGGAGGAATTTAGAACCACCTGACTGAATTACTTCTACTTGGGTGAAGCTGTGGATGAGTGCAAACTGACCTGTCATGAGACTTTTGAAAAATAACAGACTTAAGTCAAAATAAGACACAGAAGGAGAATCAAGGAGCATGATCACATGTTTCCAACACCAAGAAAGCTCCTAAAAAAACACTTCTGTTCTAGCAGGAAACTGCAGCTGATCTTCATCACAAAGTTTTTTTTTTTTTTTTAAAGCAAACAGGACAGCACAGTAATGAGAACTGACAAGTGGAAAGAATTCTCCATGTGCTTTAAGTGCAATGCAAACATGTGAAAGGGTTTAAATAGTTAAAATCAGTTCCCGAAAGTAACGTAGATTGACTCTTTCCAGCTTTAGAAGGCCTTGTTTACGTTTTTGGTTGCCCTCTGGATCGCTCTACAGAGAGCCTTTGACAGGCAGTGAAGAGGTGTTATATTGTCTTCTCGCTGCCTGTTTTAACCCCTTCGTTTTTTTAGGCTTCTTCCTTTATACAGTATTCACCTAGCGGTCCAGCCAATATGCCTGTTATTTTTCAATCTCTTTAGCAGAGCAAGCTGTCCAGCAAAGTGACAGTTAGGCCCCGTACACACGAGGAGACATGTCTGATGAAAACGGTCCGCGGACCGTTTTCATCGGACATGTCTCCTGGGAGCTTTTGGTCTGATGTGTGTACACATCATCCAAACCAAAATCCCAGCTGACAAAGAAAACGCGGTGACGTAGAAGACATTGACGTTCTCAAACACGGAAGTGCAATGCTTCCACGCATGCGTCAAATCAATTTGACGCATGCGCGGGATTTCGGGACGCTGGTTACACGTCATAACAAGCGGACATGTCCGATTAGGTGTACTAACCATCGGACATGTCCGACGGACATGTTTCCAGCGGACAAGTTTCTTAGCTTGCTAAGAAACTTTTGTCCGCTGGAAACCTGTCTGCTAGGCCGTACACACGGTCGGACATGTCCGCGGAAACTGGTCCGCGGACCAGTTTCAGCGGACATGTTCGACCGTGTGTACGTGGCCTTAAAGGGTTGAGGCACTTTTAACACTGAAAGGGGTGCTTACAATGGTTAGCTTTTATTCATTATGTAAAATCTTTATCTAATTCCATACAGAGTGGAGACACCAAGTGTGTTACTGACAGGATCACCAGGTGAAAAAAAGGAATAAAAGCCTTAAAAAAACAAATGCAACCACCACTCTAAACTGCAACATATAAAAAAAATATATTTTGGATTTAATATTGTTGTTATGCTTATCAGAATACTTAATGTTTATGCAGAATGTAATTTCATTAACAGATTTGTCAATGAACCCATCATAAAATGTATTACAGCACAAGTGTCCCCTAAGGATTACCGTAATTTACATGATCTGCAATCTCTAGTTTAGCGTGGTTAAATTGGATTTCTAAGACTGTAATCATTTGGTGGCTCTTGGACCAGCTTCCAGGAAGGAACTACTTTTCTTTTGTGTGAAATGTTATCTTCACAAACATAACCCTTTGGAAAATAACAGTTTTTTTTGGGCTTCTGAGTTTTGACTGTTTATGTAATTACAGACACCTGCAAGCAGATCAGAATGAGTTCAAGTTTACTAAAAAAGCCAATTAGTTTAATAACAAAGCAAACATTTTAAAAATGAGCGTGAATTTGCATGAGGAACTTCATAAAAATGGCATCATCAACATTAGTATGTTGTTTTGTCATTCATTTTGAATGGCACCCCAATGCACTATAGCAATGCACATACATTGTGGTGTGTTTCAGCGAGATGCTTTAACCACTTCCAGACCTTAGGTGTTTTTCAGATTTGGTGTTTGCAAGACTAAAACATTTTTTTCTGCTAGAAAATTACTTAAAACCCCCAAACATTATATATATTTTTTCTAACACCCTAGAGAATAAAATAGTGGTCATTCCAATACTTTTTGTCACACCGTATTTACAAGCGCACTTTTTTTGGAAAAAATTCACTTTTTTGAATTAAAAAATAAGACAACAATAAATTTGGCCCAATTTTTTTATATATTGTGAAAGATAATGTTACGCCAAGTAAAATGATACCCAACATGTCACGCTTAAAAATTGCGCCCGCTCGTGGCATGGCGTCAAACTTTTACCCTTAAAAATCTCGATAGGCGATGTTTAAAAAATTCTAGAGATTGCATTTTTTGAGCTACAGAGTAGGCCTAGGGCTAGAATTATTGCTCTCGCTCTAACGATCGCGGCGATACCTCACTTGTGTGATTTGAACACCGTTTTCATATGCGGGCACTACTCGCGTATGCGTTCGCTTCTGCGCGTGAGCTCGTCAGGACGGGCGCTTTAAAAAAAAAAATTTTTTGTTTTCTTATTTATTTTTATTTATTTTATTACTTTTTACACTGAAAAAAAAAATTGATCACTTTTATTCCTATTATGAGGAATGTAAACATCCCTTGTAATAGAAAAAAGCATGACAGGTCCTCTTAAATATGAGATCTGGGGTCAAAAAGACCTCAGATCTCATATTTAGCCTAAAATGCAAAAAAAAAAAAAAAAAAAAATTTAAAACTGTCATTTTTTTCAAAAAAAAAATGTCTCTTTAAGAGGCTGGGTGGGACTGACGTTTTGACGTCACTTCCGCCCAGCAGAGCTATGGGGACGGGCGAAGGATATTTTTCCTTCAGTCTCGTTCCCGCTCAGCTGCCGAACAGTCGCGATCTCCTCCGGCTCCGGTAAGCGGCGGAGGGCGTGGGAGAGCGGCGGGAGGGGGGGGCCCCTCTCCCGCCACCGATAACGGCGATCTCACGGCGAATCCGCCACGGAGACCACCGTTATCGTGTACCAGACCGCGCACACTAAAGATCGATACCTCGGTTGTGGCAGCAGCTGCTGCCGTTACCGAGATATCAATCTTTAAATACAGGACGTACATCGTCGTGCGCAGGTCTGGAAGTGGTTAAAACAGTGGTCTCCAAACTGTAGCCCTTTGCTTGCCTTTATTTGGCCCTTGGGGCACTATTCCACCAGCTGACACCAATGATGGAGCACCATTAATCATACTGACACCATCAATGGGGCACTATTCTTCTGAGTGAGTGAGTAACCGATATAGCGCTACAAATGCGAACTAAATCGCCTCAAGGCGCTTGGCATCTATTTTCCTTCTGTTTAACCTTCAGAATAGGTGGGTCTTGTTTTTTTCTGAAGGCCAGGTGATCAATTTCCGTTCGGATATTAGTTGGTAATGCGTTCCACAGTCGAGGTCCTTTGACTGCAAAACAACGTTCTCCTTTGGTCTTATACCAGGCTTTGGGGATTTGTAGTAATTTTTGGTTAGTTGATCGAAGAACTCGATTGGGGTTTTGGTGTTTTATTTTCTCACTTAAATATAGGGACGCGCTTCCGTGTACACATTTGTGCTTCAGGCATAATGCCTTGAAAGTGACTCGGTCCTTTATGGGCAGCCAATGGAGGGATCTCAGGGACGGGGTGATTGGTTCCATGGGTTTTTTCCCTCTTACCAGTCGTGCCGCCATGTTTTGGACGACTTGGAGACGGACAAGCTGGTATTTTGGGAGTCCGAGGTAGAGGGCATTTGCATAATCTAACCTGGAGTTAATGATTGACCCTACCACTACTGCTGTGTCTTCTTTCGGGATGAAGGGGGCGTAGAAGATGGGAACCGCTAATTACTCATTGAAAACAATGGGACACTATTCCTCCCATTAAAATTAATGATGGGGCACTAATGCCGAGGCATTTTCAACTCCCACTGGCTAGAGTCCGGCCCCCCTAAAGGCTGAAGGACAGCAAACTGGCCCTTTGATTAGAATGTTTGGAGACCTCTGCTTTAGCGAAAATGCTGTTGTCCATTGTGTTTGTCTGTTCTTGAGTGTTGGCAGTCTAATTAATGCAATGCATGTTAATGCATGACACAACTGTTAATTCTACATATTAACATCTGTTAACACATGTTGTGTTAAGAGGAAAATAGAGAAAGCTCCTTGATCAAGCCCAACCCTCCTATCTGAGGGATAGCAAACATCTAATATAAATGATAGGTAATGTACCTATATAGGATGAAATGTTTATGTCACAGCGGATATATACAAACATAAATCTGGGGGATAGCCTGACTGCTGTGCGATGGGCATTAGTATATTGGGATTAAAATCAGAACAAAAACTGTTTATCTTAGAAGTATTAGAACTTGCTATGGAATGTCCTAATTTCTGGCATCATGGCAGAAACTATAGACAAAAAAGAGGCGTGGCCATGGTAGCTAAGTTTGCTCCCAGTGTGGCAAACATCTTCACGAGTTGGTTGAGAGCATAAAGTAGTGTATGGTAAAAGTCATGCATCGCTACACCAGGAGCAAAAAGATACATTAACCCCCTGGCGGTATTCCCGAGTCTGGCTCGGGGTGGAATTTCAGAACCAAGAGCGGTAACCCCGAGCCAGACTCGGGATCGCCTCGCAGCATCCACAGGCATGGTTTACTTACCTTGTCCCTGGATCCTGCGATGCCTCTCCGCTGTGTGATAGAGCTGTCTCCTCGCTCGATTCACACAGTGCCTGTGTGCCGCCGAGCTCCGTTCCCTGTTCCCTGAGAACCGCGCCAAAATTCAAAAAAGTAAATAAACACAATACATACAGTATACTATAATCTTACAGATTACAGTACTGTATGTAAAAAATACACACACCCTTTGTCCCTAGTGGTCTGCCCAGTGTCCTGCATGTACTTTTGTATAATAAAAACTGTTCTTTCTGCCTGCAAACTGTAGATTGTCCATAGCAACCAAAAACTGTCCCACCAAAAGTGGTTTTAGACCAGCTAGAAAACAGCGATAATAAATTAAAATCACTTGCAGAATTGAGCGACAGCGATTTGTGGGGAAATTCGTCATAAAAAAACAAAAGTAATGACAGCGACAATTCTGCAACTGAGCAAATTTCAGTGTTTTTGATTTGATTACATTATTGAATAATTTTTATTATAATTATATTATTATTTGTTATAATTATTTATAGTTATTTATTATATTATAATTTATGATTTTGTTTTTCAAATTTTATCATACCCGAGATGTCTACTAGACTCTTGTTTGGACAGATTTAAGTGAGTTATTCCTAAGAATTGCAGGCGTACAATGTAAAACGCCAAATTTCCTTGCAAAATAATTGTACCACTTTCAGCACCTAAAATCGGAAATAATCATACCGCCAGGGAGGTTAATGATACTATTATTATGTAGACAGGCACAGAACAACGTTTACAACAATTTGAGGGTTTAAACATCAATACATACAATATAAGCTTTGTAGCGTATTGGAGTAGAGTACAAATTAGTTATCTCAATCTACTATTATACCAGAAAGAAGGAAGACTAGCTACACTAACCCATTTCAAAGAAACTGACCATAATAGGTATATATACCCACTCTAGTTGCCACCATCCTAAGTGGATCAAGGCTATTCTAAAAGCACAGCTGATGAGATTAATGAGGAATTGTGACAATGATGATGACTTTGAGATAAAAGCCAATATGATAATGTATAGGTTCAGCGAGAAAGGTTACAAAAACAGGTTAGAGATAAAGCTAAGCGTATGAATAGAGAGGACTTCCTGAAAGATACAGTGAAGAAAAGGGTGATTTTGACATCAAATTTATCACACAATTCAGCTGGCTATATAAGGATATTAAAATAATCACTAAGCAGCATTGGCACATACTTCAAAAAGGCAAGGTGTTAGCCACCATTTTGCCAACAAGATTATGTTTTATATACAGGAATGCTTCAACCTTAAAGCGTTACCAAAGGAATTTTTATTTTTAAATAACAAACATGTCATACTTACCTCCACTGTGCAGTTCATTTTGCACAGAGTGGCCCCGATCCATGTCTTCTGGGGTCCCTCGGCAGCTGTCTCTGGTCCTCCCCAAAATTAGTCACCACAGCCATGCGAGAGCTCGCATGGTGGTCACTAATTGCGGGCGCGCTCCCGTGATACAGCGAGTGGCTGTATCACTTGGCCCCGCCCCTCGGCGCGCCGCGTCACTGGATGTGATTGACAGCAGTGCCAGCCAATGGCTGCGCTGCTCTTAATCCATCCGCTCTAGCCAATCAGCGGCCAGGCTAAGCGGCGAAGAGGACCGCGCACAGGACTTTCGAGGGGTCAGATAAGTATAAGGGGGGCTCGGGGGGGGGGCAGTTTTAGATGTTTTTTCACCTTAATGCATAGATTGCATTAAGGTGAAAAAAAACATTTTCCTTTACAACTCCATTAAGAAACAAGATAGTATATAATGTGCCCAACCCCCCCCCCCCCCCAAGAAGCATGTCAATTTCCTGGATACTACAACTTTTTATACCTGTTGCAGATGTGTACTTTGTAGAAAGGTCATTAACAGGAAAAGAAGATATAACACTTTTAGATACAGGTACACAATATAACATAAGAAAATGAAGTTCATGTGACAGTATGTATGTCACATACATGTTGGAATGTCCATGTGGCAGACAATATGTTAGCAGGACAACCAGATGCATATGCATCATGTCCCATTCATTTTTCAAATAAATCCTCTTGATTGTGTATTTCATTGTCTTTACTCCTAACACACATCTCAGGCCTCGTACACACGACCGAGTTTCTCGGCAAAAACCAGCAAGAAACTTGCTGGGAGATATTTTTTTGCCGAGGAAACCGGTCGTGTGTAAATTTTCGTCGAGGAAACTGTTGAGAAACTCGACGAGCCAAAAAGAGAACATGTTCTCTATTTCCTTGACGGGAATGGAGAAAATTGGCTTGTCGAGTTCCTCGACAGCCTAACAAGGAACTCGACGAGGAAAACTATGTGTTTCGCCCGTCTAGTTCCTCGGTCGTGTGTACGAGGCTTCATTTAAAGTCCCAATCCCCCCCCACAGTTTTTCTTTATCAGTAATAGGGATGGAGGTGTATGCTCGCCTAGACCGTATACTTCATTCAAAGTCCCAAACTTCCCCCTCTAAATCAGCAGAGCTTACCCTTAATTCAGAGCTTCCCCCCCAGATCTACAGCGATCTACAACGACTGCACTTTCAAGTGCACTTGTAGTGCAGAGTGGATTTCCCTTTAGTAAATCAACCCCATTGTGTTTTTTTTTAAATTGTCGCTCTTCTTTTGTTTATAGCGCAAATGCAGAGGTGATCAAATACCACCAAAATAAAGCTTTTTTTTTGTGGGGGAAAAAAAGGACATCAATTTTGTGTACAGTGTTGCACGACCGCGCAATTGCCAGTTAAAGCGACGCAGTGCCGTATCGCAAAAATGGCCTGGTCATTGAGCAGCCAATATTCTGGGGGTGAAGTGGTTAACATATCATCCATTCATAATTAATGCAGTCCATATGTTCCATAGACTCCATTTGTGATCAAAGAGTCATTTATTTTCATATCTGTATGCCAGAACGCTCTCAAAGACATCGTTTTGCTTCACCTTCACCATATCAATCACTTTGGATACATTAGGTGATAGGTTTGTTTTCTATCGTCTAGAAATAAGTGTCCTTGCATGGGCTACCTTTTTTCTTCCCTAATGTGACATACAGAGAACCCTTCCCTGGTATAAGTCTCAGGGCTCGTACACACGACCGAGAATCTCGCCGTAAAAGAAACGTTGTTTTCCTCGACGAGGTTCTTGTCAAGCTTGACGAGAATCTTGTCAAGCTTTCCTTGCATACACACTGTCAAGACAAAATCTCGTCGTTCTCAAACGCGGTGACGTACAACACGTACAACGGCACTATAAAGGGGAAGTTTAATTCCACTGACGCCACCATTGGGGCTGCTTTTGCTAATCTCATGTTACTGCGTGTTAAGTAAAAGTTTGGTGAGAGACGAATCGCGCTTTTCAGTCTGTTACAACGTGACGAATGTGCTATCTCCATTACAACCCCTACTTTTACCGAAGGTGCGATCCCGTCTCATACTTTATTCTGAGCATGCGCGGGTTTCTAAGCATACACACAAACGTGTTTCTCATCGTAAACCAGCCCGACGAGAAACAAGATGAGAAAATTGAGACTCCCGACGAGAAAAAAGAGAAAAATTTTCTCTTTTTTTCTCATCGAGATCCACGACAGTTTTCTCTACCAAAAAAATACACTCAACCGTTTTTCTCTGCAAATATGCTCAGCCAGGATTTTTCTTGATGGATTTTGCAGAGGAAAACGGTCGTGTGTACGAGGCCTGATATGTTGTTTAAATAGGAACAGAGAGGAGAGCTGTTTGGAGCACCCTGGATGCAGTATATTACGCATGCTGGGTTTGACCTGGTTAACGCAAGGAGTCAACACGCTCTGGTGAGTTTGGTGTGAAGTCTGTGTCTTGGCCCTCTGGAGAGAGCGCACAGTGGAGCACTGTTTGTGTTTTTGTTTTGGAGCACTTCAGCAAAGGAGTTAGACTGTCACTTCAATCACATATTGATTACATGTGAACATATTTGGACATTTACTTTTATCAACATTATGTTTGCACATGATATGTTTTATGGTTTATGATTGCCCAATCATGATTTATGATTACATACATGGTTTCATGTTTATGTGTATGAAGCATAGGTAGCGTGGTTACCTATAGGGTAGGTGGGGTATTTTTTTCGTTACCGGTTATGTTAAAGCAGCCCATTCATCCAGAATGGACTACCAAAGCACAGCAAAGAAAGAAAAGAAATAAATAATAGACCTGCTACTTGTTAATGCACAAGCATGTGTGTTGGGGTGCACTGCAGCATAGGTGTGTTACAACTTACTGTACTTGTGTACTGGGGTGCACTGCATTTCTGGCATTTTCCCCATAATGCATTTGTACATTGGGTTTTCACTCTAAATGACTGACCCCATGACGCACTGCATAAAACTGTGCTCAAAGCATTAGGGTGAAGCCAAATAGCTGCTTAATTTTCCTTCATTGCTCTTGTACAGGTCCACATGAAGACAATGTACTAGATACAGAAGCCTAAGTTACATCTTGTAATATCCCCATTTCCATATTATTAGTGGTAATGGATGACTGCTTATCACAACTGTGTCCAAATTTCCATAATGATAAAAATGGTTTAGTATTTACGTTAAAGACCTGATACTGTATCAACCCAATAGAACATTATGTTCCTGTGTCCAAATAAGCTGAGGGGTTGATTTACTTAAAGTGGATGTAAACCCAAAAATGTTTTTTTTATTTTTTTATGTCACAATGTAGAGAATACGATTTCCTATCATCTGTGCCCAGTCTTGCCACACAGAGTTAATCCAGCGCTGAGCAATCCTCTTTTTATTGTTCAGTGAAATAAAATAGACTTCCAGATAAAGACCAAAGTCCTTGCTTGAGTGACAGGTTATTTACATATCTCGTGCACTAGCTTGCAGACAAGCACAGGTTCTGTAAAGTGCACAAGTCACATCCCCCTCCCCTCTCCTCCTCTCCTCTCCCATCCAGCTCTCCCAGGATTGGCTGTCTTTCCTGTGTTTTGATTAAATATTTTCAAAATATGGGGTGATCCACAGTTCAGTGTAAACAGCCATCAGATTATACATAGACAAGAAGCTGTGCTTGTCTGCAAGCTAGTGCGCGAGATATGTAAATAACCTGTCACTCAAGCAAGGACTTTGGTCTTTATCTGGAAGTCTGTTTTATTTCACTGAACAATAAAAAGAGGATTGCTCAGCTCTGGATTAACTCTGTGTGGCAAGACTGGGCACAGATGATAGGAAATCATATTCATATAAAAAAATTGGGGTTTACATCCACTTTAAGGCAAATACACTGCTCATTTTGCAAGATAACGTTCGCTAGATTGTGGTGATATTGCACTTTGTAAAGAATACCCAATCACGTGCCAGGAAAACAAAAAAATTGCAGATCTTCACCTCATTCACTAAGTTCTGGGGAAAATTCACTCACAAAGTAAAACTTCCTTTAACCCCCCTGGCGGTATTCCCGAGTCTGACTCGGGGTGAGATTTTCATACCAAAAGCAGTAACCCCGAGTCACTCGGGCTTGCCTCGCTGCAGCAGCAGACAAAGTTACTTACCTTGTCCCTGGATCCAGCGATGCCACCGCGCTGTGTGAGCGAGCGGGACCTCGCTCGATTCACACAGTGCCTCTGTGTGCCGCCGATCTCCGTTCCCTGCGACGTTACGACGCACAGGAGCGGAGAATGGCGCCAAATTCAAAAACGTAAACAAACACATTACATACAGTATACTGTAATCTTATAGATTACAGTACTGTAGGTAAAAAATACACACCCCCCTTGTCCCTAGTGGTCTGTCCTGTGCCCTACATGTTCTTTTATATAATAAAAACTGTTTTTTCTCCCTGCAAACTGTAGATTGTCCATAGCAACCAAAAGTGTCCCTTTATGTCAAAAATGGTTTTAGAGCAGCTAGAAAACAGCGATAATAAATTATAATCACTTGCAGAATTGTGCGATAGCGATTTGTGGGGAAATTCGTCATAAAAAAAAAAAATAATGACAGCGACAATTCTGCAACTGAGCAAATTTCAGTGATTTTGAGTTGATTACATTATTGAATAATTTTTATTAGAATTATATTATTATTTGTTATAATTATTTATAATTATTTATTATATTATAATTTATAATTTTGTTTTTAAAAAAATGTCATACCCGGGATGCCTACTAGTCTCTTGTTTGGTCAGATTTAAGTGAGTTATTCCTAAGAATTACAGGCCTACAGTATAAAACGCCAAATTTACTTGCAAATAATGGTACCGCTTTCAGCATCTTTTTTCTGAAAGAATCATACCGCCAGGGAGGTTAATAAGTGAACAACCTATTTGTCTTTAGAAAATCAACCCCAGTATATCCAGATTGTGAAAAGATCAGATCCACTGCTATATGGGGGTCTTTTTTGCCATGTACACACGATCGGAATTTCCGAGCGTGGGTGGGCCCCATCTGAATTTTTTCCGTCGGTGTTTAGAAATAGAACATGTTTTATTTTTTTTCTGATGGAAAAAAAAACAATAGGAAATTCCGACGGAGAAAAAACCCACGCATGCTCAGAATCAAGTCGACACATGCTCGGAAGCATTGAAATTAATTTTTCTCGGCTCGTCGTAGTGTTTTACATCACTGCATTTTGGACAGTCGGAATTTGATCTGACAGTGTGTATGCAAGACAAAATTTCATCGGATTTTAGGCCATCGGAAATTCCGATTGTGTGTACGGAGCATTAGAGAGACTTTCTCTGACCTCCTGCCATGGTGAAAACATTTTACCTAGACTGGAAAATCTGCAGCAACAACACAGATAGAAAAAACAGAAATAAAAAGTTTTTTTTTTTTAAATAAAATAAGGGGAAGCTTGGATCCCTGTCAGATTTGTACTGCTGTTTGTGTCCCCTGTTACAGATTTTCCCTCCCTAGGAGATTCTAATTCTCCCTAGGAGAATTAGTTTTACAATAGCAAATATTCATTCCCTAGTGTCACACAAATGGGTTTGCTTGGAGCGCAGTGCTCTGTGTCCTGAGCCCACCCAATTTTGAAGCCTCTGGCCCTAATCATGTGCTTAAAAAAAACTTGACATTGGAATCCATGCATCCGGCACCCTGCAGGTAGATTAGCGGCCGGACGCATGGATAACGGGGGCGGCGCCTGTGCGCCTTTTATGGATGGGCCGCCACTGGAAGCTGTACAAAAGTTTTTATGATTTTAAAATAAGTTTCCAGCCACCATTATGTGTACTTTCTCTCACAGGCGTCTTTTACATTTTTTATGGTATAATATACAACAGACCACTTCTGACTTTAAGAAAAGGGAACCCAGATAGCTGGTAAAACAAGACAGGGGTTCTAAGCCTTTCTCATCCTATCCAAAACTGTTTTAACTTGACCTATATAATAAAAATTTCACATTTTTAGGGAGCTATACATGTATGGTTCCTTCCATATTTACCCTTCCCCTGTTTTTAAAGTTGTCTCAATAACCACTTAAGGACTGGAATGATTTACCCCCTTAATGACCAGTGCATTTTTGGCGAATCGGCACTGCGTTACTTTAACTGACAATTGCACATGTGTCGTGTGATGCTGTACCCAAACAAAATTGACATACTTCTTTTTCCCCACAAATAGAGCTTTCTTTTGGTAGTATTTGATCCCCCCCTTTTTTTTGCGCTATAAACAAAAAAAACAAAAGGCTGACAATTTTGAAAAATATATATATATAAATATATATTTTTTACTTTTTTGCTATAGTAAATATCCCCCCAAAAAATGTCTTCATCAATTTAGGCCAATAAGTATTCTTCTACATATTTTTGGTCAAAAAAAAAAAAAAAACACAATAAGCGTCTATTGATTGGTTTGCGCAACAGTTATAGCATCTACAACATAGGGGATAGATTATGGAATTTTTATTATTATTTTTTTACTAGTAATGTCGGTAATCAGCGATCATTAGCGGGACTGCAACATTGCGGAAGACCGATCAGACACTTTTGACACTTTTTTTGGGATCAGTGATATTTATACAGCGATCAGTGCTATAAAAATGCACTGTATAAATGAGATTGGCAGGGATGGGGTTAACACTAGGGGTGATCAAGGGGTTAAATGTGTTGCCTGGGACGGTGTTTCTATCTGTGGGGGGGAGGTGACTGACTTGGAGTACAGAGAGAGATCAAAGTTCCTAATCACTAGTACTTCCCTGTCAGAACGAGGATGTCAGAACAAGGATCTGTTTGTTTACATTTAAAGATCCCCATTCTGTCTCTCTGTGAAGTGATTGCAGATAGCCGACAGACACCGCTGCACAGCGGGGGAGCTGATGCACGTGGCCGGGGGCGGGCCACATGCATCAGCTCTCCCGCTGTGCAGGGTGCGCGTGCGCCTGCTATAGCTATTAACCACTTAAGGACCGCCGCATGTACATTTACTTCGGCAGAATGGCACGGACAGGCACATCCACGTACCTGTACGTCCCTGCCTAGACGTGGGTCGGGGGTCCGATCGGGACCCCCCCCCCCGGTACATGCGGCGGTTCCCCTGGCTGTTCGAGCGATCCGGGATGAGGGGGCGGCTGTTTGTTTTTGTCCGCCCCCTCCGGATCGCTCTCAGCCAATCCGCGCGCTCCCCCGTGTGTCACTTCCTCTGCCTGTGTAAACACAGGAGGAGGGAAGTGATGTGATCTCTCCTCTCGGCGGTATTTTCAACCGCCGCTGAGGAGAGATCACATCACACAGTGAGTCTGCACAACACTACACTGACACCAGTACAAGCTGGCACATTAACCCCTTGCGATCACCCCCCTGTCACAGTGTCACTGAATGCAGTGATCATATATGTACTGATCACTGCATTTAGTGTCAGTGTGACAGGCAGTTAGTGTAAGGTTCAGGGTAGCCCCCATTCCCCCCCTAATAAAGTTTTAACCCCTTGATCACCGCCCTAGTTAACCCTTTCACTCCCTATTGCCAGTGTCACTAAGCGATCATTTTTCTGATCGCTATATTAGTGTCGCTGTTCCCGCTATGTAGCTATTTTTTTTTACTAAATACATGTGGCTGAATAAATTGTGGCCTAAATGTTTGACTAAAATTTAGTTTATTTGATTTTTCTTATAACAAAAAGTAAAAATATTGATTTTTTTTCAAAAATGTCGCTCTATTTTTGTATATAGCACAAAAAAAAAAATCGCAGAGGCGATCAAATACCACCAAAAGAAAGCTCTATTTGTTGGAAGAAAGGGAAGCAAATTTTGTTTGGGAGCCACGTCGCACGACCGCGCAATTGTCTGTTTTGCCGAATTGTAAAAACCCCTTGGGTCATTTAGCAGCATATTGGTCCGGTCCTTAAGTGGTTAAAGGGACCAACGTACAGCTACGGGATTTCACAGGAACGAGGCCAACTTCCGCAGTATAATGAAACGAGGCTATGAATTCCCAGGTTATCATGAGATATGGGACTGCAAATTCCTAGCATGCAGCCTAGAACCCATAATTACGCAAATCATATTTAGTATAACTTTAAATTTGTCAATCCTACTTAGTAAGTTTGCTTCAATTATACTTTTATGCCACAGATCATAAACAATAAATAATAATACTAATCTTGGTAAAATGTATATTATATAAGAATGAACTACTTTGTGGATGAACTACTTTTATCAATTAAATTATAATTATATTCATTTTATATAAATAATATATTTTTTTTTTTTTTACATGTGGTTTATTTTTAATAAGTAGCACCAGTGTTAATGGTACAGTGCAAGAAGGTGTTTGTCTAGGCTTTTCATTGCAAAAAATAATGACCATCTCACTACTACATAGGAGAAAAATTCTGCAGCGAACACGGACACTTGACCCGTCTTCATGGCTGAATAGGCAATGAAATGTCTACAGCCACCTGCAGGGGTACAGCTCGCTATTAAATAATATTCCAACAGTTCTGCTTACAGACTTTCATCTTTAGAGTTCACATTAATATTATAATGTCTAACTTTATCTGCTGTCAAATAAAAAAAGTGCTTTCTTCAGCTAATGAAGAATGAATTTACAATACGTGATGATGGTCAAAGTGATCTCTAATGCCTTGTACACAAATGGGATTTTCAATGGAAAAAGTCAGATGGAAGATTTTCATCAGATATTCTGTCCGTGTGTATGCCCCATCTGACTTTTTCCTTCGGAAATTTAGATGGAATTAGATAGAGAACATGTTCTCAATTTTTCAGATTGGAATTTCCGTTCGTCTGAATGAATTTCCCACAGACTAAAAACCAGCAATGATCGGAAACAATTTGACGCATGCTCGGAAGCATAGAACTTAATTTTCTCGGCTCGTCATAGTGTTTTATGTCACCCCATTCTTGACGGTCGGATTTTTGTGTGATCGTGTGCATGCAAGACAGCTCGAACGGAATTCCGTCTGAGTTTATTCTGACGGGAAAACCGGTCATGTGTACAGGGCATAAGAATGTCTCCAAGAAGAAGCTATGGGACATGACCACTTCTTGCACTTTGATAATTAAAAAAAATGCCCTTGAAAGTGTTTAATGTTTAAAATAGTTAAAAAGTACAGGAAGTAGTAGGGTGGGCTTATAGGGTTGAGGATATTAAAGTATTTGTTAATGCACTTATACAAGACTATATCAGCCCCTCTATTAGAGGCTGGCATAGAGTTGCCACCTCATCCCTTTAAAAGCAAACACATATGAATTACACAGGCTCTGAGACAAATTTAATGCAGATAAGGCACTAAGTGAGTTTAATTACCACCTTAACCTGCCTGGCGGTATTCCCGAGTCTGACTCGGGGTTAGATTTTCCTGCTGCGAGCGGTAACCCCGAGTCAGACTCAGGCTTGCCTCGCTAGATCCACAGGCATGGTTTACTTACCTTGTCCCTGGATCCAGCGATGCCACCGTGCTGTGTGAGCGAGCGGGACCTCGCTCGATTCACACAGTGCCTCTGTGTGACGCCGATCTCCGTTCCCTGCGACGTTACGACGCACGGGGATGGAGAACGGCGCCAAATTCAAAAAAGTAAACAAACACTTTACTTCTTATAGATTACAGTACTGTATGTAAAAAAAAACACACCCCCCTTGTCCCTAGTGGTCTGTCCTGTGTCATGCATGTCATTTTACATAATAAAAACGTTTCTTTCTCCCTGCAAACTGTAGATTGTCCATAGCAACCAAAAGTGTCCCTTTATGTCAAAAATAGTTTTAGATCAGCTAAAAAACAGCGATAATAAATTATAATCACTTGCAGAATTGTGCGATAGCGATTTGTGGGGAAATTCGTCATAAAAAAAATAAAATAATGACAGCAACAATTCTGCAACTGAGCAAATTTCAGTGATTTTGATTTGATTACATTATTGAATAATTTTTATTATAATTATATTATTATATGTTACAATTATTTATAATTAATTATATTATAATTTATAATTTTGTTTTTAAAAAAATGTCATACCCGGGATGCCTATTAGAATCTTGTTTGGTCAGATTTAAGTAAGTTATTTCTAAAAATTACAGGCCTACAATATAAAACGCCAAATTTCCTTGCAAATAATGGTACCGCTTTCAGCATGTTTTTTCTGAAAGAATCATACCACCAGGGAGGTTAATCAGCCACAGAACCTGTGTAATTAATATGTGTTCGGTTTATATAAAACGCCAAATTTCCTTGCAAATAATGGTACCGCTTTCAGCATGTTTTTTCTGAAAGAATCATACCACCAGGGAGGTTAATCAGCCACAGAACCTGTGTAATTAATATGTGTTCGGTTTTAAAGGGATGAGGTGGCAACCCTAGCATAGCACACGGTGTAAGTTGTTTTTAGAAACGAGTGTTGTAAATACCGAATTTCAGTTGTTTTCCGGCCGGTCATGTGACTCACAGATGCTTTACAGCTCTGATGGATTTCTTCTGCGGGAGGGGCCGTGATCACCCTCTGACGTCAGCCGGGGAGATCATGTTACTGCTCGTCTCCTCCGCAGAAGCCATTCATCGGAGTTGTAAAGCGACCGCGAGTCACGTGACCGGCCTGAAGACAGCTCAAATTCTGTATTTACAACACTCAGTGTGCTATGCCAGCCTTGTTTTTATTTTAGAATAATAGCAGTGAGGGGGCAGGGCCGGGCCGGAAACAGACAGAGAGGGAGATGGCAGGCAGGAAGGAGGGGGTGAGAGGGGAGAGAGGAGAGCAGGCAGCCTATCACAGAGGGACACACTTTGGCCACAGTGATCAGGGTGGAGCAGCCCTGGTTATCGTGGTCTGTTTAGAAAGGCCATACAGGAAGTGCAATGGTCAGAGTTTTCTTTACAGTTTAGAGGGGGACAAATTACACAGCACAAGCACTGTGCTGTGTAATCTGCTTTAAGGGACCAGGATCTATATATTTTTTTGAGTTAACAAACACTTTAACCACTTACAATCCCGGCAATTGTAAATTGACGGCCACAGGGTGGCTCTACAATGCTGGGAGGACTTCATGTAATGTCCATGGGCCTCCCGGCTGCTGGGGGACACCCACGTGCCCGCCGTGTCACTCAGGTGCCGATGCTCGTGCCTGGCAGCCGCAATGTCCGCCAGGTACCTGCGATCGGCAGTTACAGAGCCAGGGATGTGGATTTCTGTGTGTAAACACAGAGATCCACGTTCTGTCAGGGAGAGGAGACTGATGATGCGTCCCTTGTACATAGGGACACCGATTGGCCACCTCCCCCAGTCAGTCCCCTCCCCCCACAGTAAGGATCACCTAGCAGGGCACACATTTAACCCCTTGATCGTCCCCTAATGTTAACCCCTTCCCTGCCAGTCACATTTATACAGTAACCAGTGCATATTTATAGCACTGTTTGCTGTATAAATGCGAATGGTCCCAAAAAAGTGTCCGCTGTGTCTGCCGTAATATCGCAGTCCTGACAAAAATTGCAGATAACCGCCATTACTAGTAAAAAAAAAAAAAACAACCAATATGCGCTTATTGCGATTTTTTTTTTACCACAAATATGTAGAAGAATACATATCGGCCTAAACTGAGGGAAAAAATATATATTTTTTTTTAATTGGGATATTTATTATAGCAAAAAGTAAAAAATAGTTTTTTTTTTCAAAATTGGCAGTATTTTTTTGTTTATAGCGCAGAAAATAAAAACTACAGAGATGATCAAATACCACCAAAAGAAAGCTCTATTTGTGGGGGAAAAAAGGACGTCTATTTTGTTTGGGAGCCACATCGCATGACCGCGCAATTGTCATTCAAAGCGTGACAGTGCTAAAAGCGGAAATTTCGCCTGGGCAGGAAGGGGGTATTTGTTCCCAGTAAAGCAAGTGGTTAAGCAGTGATTCCAGAACTGAATCTCAAGTGCCCTGGCTTACATCTTGCAATGGGGATTTGGTATGTGAAGATAAGCCCCTTTTTGAAGCATCTTTTGTGTGGTGTGCCTGCCACCAAATGCATGTGAATGCATGTTGGCAGGTTACATGCTATTCAGTATGTGCAAAAAAAAAAAAAAATCTACAGCTTTACTGTCTCGTCTCAGATTTTACATGCAAGTATTAAATCAACATGCACAACAACAGATTTATTAAAATAACCTTTTGCCATAAATGTTGCATGAAACCATTTTCCCCATTTACTAAAAATGCCTTTCCTTTACAGTTTGCACCCATGTTTATTTATCTATAACTACAAAGAAGATTCAAAGTAATGTTCTCTGTCCACTGCTACTAACTTCAGCTTGCAGATTTCTCATAATCTTGATCCCCCTGCACCTGTAACTGGCTCACTTCCTCTCTCAAAGAACTATGCACAAATCTAAAGATCAAATTAAATTCAGCTCATTGTGTGAGATATGGCATCCCTGGCATGCCTTTTGTGAATATGTAAGTTGGAGGTCCTATTACATAAAGCTATCTGTTATATCAGATTTGGAATGCTGAGCTCATTAAAGGGTTTACAAAGATTCCCAGTGAAATATGTTGAAATTTAGCAGGGGGTCATGATATGTTTGCCCCTTTGCCTTTAATTTTGCAAAAATATAGGAGTTGCACTGCCATGACCTGTTGCCTTTTTAAATATTTGTACAACTGATGTAAGTAGAAGAAGGAATCTGAAATAACATTTGTAAAAAAAAAAAATCTTATAATATATAGCTGAAAGTGGATTTTTTTTAGACTTTTTTCTAAATAAAGCTAAATATGAATTGTAATAGTGATGGTGTTACCCAAATATTTCTACATTTTGGTGCAATGTGTAATATTTTCTTCAGCATAGTATCTTCATAAAGTTCTTGACTAAACTTAGGTAAGCATTTGTGGCATATAAATGTAGCGCTGCCCCCGAAAAGAGCCGCTGGTTGATTTGGGATCGGCCTATTAAGTTACCCTGGCGTTGTCTAGGGGTGCAATTGTAGAGACAAACAGTGAGCGAAGGTCCAGACAGTAAATAAAGTCCCAAAATTTAAACAAATAGTGAATGGGAGCAAGGTAACTCTCCCATTCACCACTAACTTTAGCGTAGTGCCCATACTGAAAGTAAGGGGGCGCTACATACTCCTCCCACTTGAAATGACACTGTCCCCAGTGTCCTAAAGCATTCGAGCCCGAATGCTGACCTGATACCTGCTAAAAAAAAATAGAAAAGGAGGAAAAGAAGAAAGGACAGAATTCACACATGGTAATACAAATTCTTAAAATGGCCTAAGACATACAGCATACACGACCCTGCTATCTATCTGCAGTGCTTGATAGCAGGTGGGTCCAGAAGAAATCCTGTATAGAAAAAAAAACAAGAGAACATGCAAATTTTACAATATACTCTCTAATATGTACAATCTCTAAGGTTGGGATTTGAAACTGCACGCTCACACCTGAACGCAAAGTTTCCTCTAAATTGCAAGTGCTGTAAAGAAATACTCAAGAAATTTCAAAGTTCCAAATTCCACATCATTGTCCTGCAAAGGAACGGTGCAGAGCACTGCCCCTAGTGGTCAGTGCGCTGGTACTGCAACAGTCACAAATTCAAAGGTGCAGAAGTAGCAGCAAAGGGAAGTAAAAAAAATAAAGAAAAGATGGAAAAATAGTTCTCTCTCCTTATCGAATGTTCCAAAGCTGCGTAAAGAAAGTTGGCAAGGTCCCCACTCTAACTGACTGAACCCAACCCCCCCCCCCCCCAAGAGTTCTACACAAAAGTGTATGTGGTCCTGGAGAAGCCAGGGGAAAAGGGGAAACCGGGAAGAAAAAAAACAACAGAGTGGGGGCATACTTATCCGTAACCTTCCCCTATTTGGGTGAGCACCCAGCAGCCCAAGCTTCGGGCGCCCGAACAGGGACGGCCCATGACACGGGTTGTAACTGCGGTGAGGAGAGGAAAAAACACAGTACAGACTCACCGATCCTTCGGGTTCAGTAACAACTCCCAGGTAGGAAACTTCACGCAGGCAATGCTCGGGTTACAGTGTGCGCCCCTGGACAGGGCGCTTCTTCTTTCTCCTGGTTCCCGGGGCCCATAGTTCCCCAAAGCCCTGCTGCTCCGGGAATCGGGGCTCGAAAAGATGGTCAGGGAGATCACCGCCATCTGTCTTGGAGCCCTCTGACCAAAAGTCAAGTTCTGATGAATCCTCAGCTTCGGAGGGGAGATAAATTCTACCTCGAGTGGAAGCAGTGGCCTCGTCAGGCCGACAAAACTTCCTTAGTTTGTCCCAATCAATAGGCCGGGTAGGTTTCCCTCCGGCTGTAACGGCCTCCATAATGGTCTCGGCCGGTGCACCAGGCATGCGGCCCATGTGATCGTCGCGCTTCCCCTCGTCTGGCAGGCCTACCTTCATTAAACAGAGGGGCGAGGTGGCCACCGGCAAAGATTCAGTGGACAAGGCGAGGGAATCAACACCCAGATCCAGGACTCCGGGTTCTCCTTCTCCACCCGGAACAAGGGGCTCCGGCCACCCGGTCTCCACCTCCGCGGTGACGGCACCGGAGGACCTATTCACACGGTAGCCCCGCGGAGGTCCGACCACAGGCATAGTTGCGAACAGAGGAGCCCCGCATCGATGACATCGGGAAAAGGGTAGGAGGCGGACAGCCAGCTCCTCACATCTGGGGCAAGAGAGGCCCAACATCTCTGTCCCTCCGGAGGACAGCAAGACAAACTGTCCCGCCGTGGACTACCGAATACCCGTATCCATCACGGGCACTCCGAACTCTGCAGGCTCAGAAGGCAACCTCGGTGTAGTCGCAGGGCGCATCAGGGCAGTAGGGGTCCTCGAGATTTCGGACATCTCCAGCATCTATCCGTCCCTCTCAAGGGAATGGTGGTTCCGCCCATTTTGGCGCTCTAGTAGGCGTTTCTCCTCCCCATTTGGCACAAAATCACACTGCACGTCTCACGCAGGGGAGGGAAGCTCCGCCCACTTGGAAAAACTTGTCCGGACACGCTGCAGGCACGTGCTAGGCCGCACGTACGCCCAACCTTAGCGATGCGAGGTTAACCCCCTCGTTGCCGGACAGTTCTAATACACAACACTGGACACACTTTCCGCTCCTTAATAAATAATCACCTACTTTCTGGTTGGCAACGGTAACAGCCAAATCCCGGGCGAGCCCCCACGTGTAGCGCTACCCCCGAAGGAGCCCCTGGTTGATTTGGGATCGGCCTATTAAGTAACCCTGGCGTTGCCTAGGGGTGCAATTGTAGAGACAAACAGTGAGCGAAGGTCCAGACAGTGAATAAAGGTTTTTTCCAATGCTTTATTTTCCAGGCCAACACGGCCAACATCAATATCAATTGGGAAGGGCAAAGTTGATGAATAGAGAGAGAGGAAGAACCTTGCAGTATCAGGCCTGGATATTAAATAGAGCAGTCAGTACTGCTCTGCGTAGTACCAATTTGTAACTCGTCGCCACTCCAACTGAGTGGTAAAGTGCCCCCGGACAGACCCCTTTTTTACAGGCCTGGCAGCCGAAATGTCACTTAGGATTTCTGGGAGGAACGAGCCCCTCTCACAGACCCGGCTCGGGCCTCTGCCACAGGCCAATTACAACAACTGAGCTAGATAGATAGATGGAGCGAATCCTCCCAGTAGATTTCTGCATCGGTCACCAGATGACAGCAAACATACCTGTCAGTACTCTGGTCACTGGATCCCCAATTGGTTTGTTCAGGCTCTGTTGGATGACCTGCCTCCGGGTCCTCCTTAAACTGACTCCCCAATCGAACTGCACCCAGCCTGGGATCCTTTCAATAGAACCGGGAACCCAGCCAGTCACTGGGGTCCCCTTGTACCTCCGGATGAGGTCCCAAGTTGGCATGCAATTATGGCCAGGTGGGCCACGCCGGCGGGGTCCATGGATGCGCGCACCCTGAAGGTGGATGCCGCACTTGGAACGGGGACCCCGCGAAGATTTTAAAACACATGACACCTGTCCCAGATATACTCCTCTCCAGCATGCCCCACGAGGGAAAAACTCCCCTGATTGGCTGCTGGAGAAACTTACTCTGCCAGAACCCCTCTGGCGCCAACTGCTGGCCAGGGATGATATTGCATCCCTGGACCACAGACTGACCCAGTGGACATTTCTGGAATGACAGAAGTCCCAAAATTTAAACAAATAGTGAATGGGAGCAAGGTAACTCTCCCATTCCCCACTAACTTTAGCGTAGTGCCCATACTGAAAGTAAGGGGGCGCTACATAAATCCTTGCTAGATCCTAAAAGGGAGATCATATTGATTAACTAGATCAATGACCGTTCTGGTAAAGAACTGAAAAGGAGTTGCTCTTTGGGTTTTAATGCATCTTCATGACATGATAAAGAAAGGGGAGCCACAGCCCTAAGTGATGCAATTACAACCGGCCTCATTAGTGAGGGTATTCACTAGCACAGATATGGTTGCTGCTGTTAAAACTATTATAGCGACGTTCTATGCAGCTGGAGAAAGTAGCTCTTATGTGGTCAGACACACTGGTTTACCTGTCATCAACCAGACAATCTAAGCCCTTCCCTTATGGACTGCTTTTGGTGCCGTTACTCATAAGTGCATCACAACTAAAATAATCAGCATGTTACCCATTGTTACCCCTTGGCTCCAACCTGCACATTTGGGAAATAGAATAAGTGATTCAAGTAGTCAACAAAAACAGGCTTAGGAAACAGTATATAGTCTGCATATGAATGTTCGACAATGCCACAATATTTGTAAAGTGAAATGTTCATCTGACCTGTTTCTTTTGCTTATTTGTTATAAGGATACAGCACTTACCGTATCGGCGTATAACACGCACAGGCATATAACACGCACCCTAACTTTAAGAGGGAAGTTTCAGGAAAAAAACTTTCCACGGCCCTCTGCGTATAACATGCAGGCACAGTTTACCCTCTATTTGCAGGGTAAAAAAGTGAGTGTTATACGCCAATAAATACAGTAAATGTTTTTTCCTTAAAACTGCATTACAATAATACCTCATATTTTCTACTTCATTGATACTATTTACCTCTAAACAGAAAATGTTTTAGCCATTGTCCTGTTGTACTTTTTATGTTGGTATAATTTATGCCTCAAAAAACTAATTTACAAACAACAAATCAGCAGATTCCATCATTCAAACCCATTAATGACCAAACATTGATCATTTAAAGTTTTTTGTTTCTTTAGCTATATAATCTTGAAAGACCTGGCTATTTGTCACTCCTAAATCCAAATCATATGAGAAAATATCTGGACATTTTTTAAAAAGAAGACAGGTTGCTGACTAGGACTTTTTTAAAAGAGGTGTATAAAAACGAATACATTTCCACAAAAAGTTGCCACCATCCAGGATGGATAAAGGCCATACCGAAAGGTCAATTTACCCGTATCCGAAGAAATTGATGAGGACTATTGGACCCTATCGGATGTTTTAATGAAGCGTTTTCTTAAAAAAGGGATATAACCAGACCTAGATCAGATTGGAAGTATCCAATGTTAAAAGAAATGAACTGGTAAACCGCAACAAGGAAAAAATAAGTTTAAAATGGCCTTTGTAACTGGATGTAATTAAGATTACAAAAAGGTTGAAAAATCTCTCAAAAAATTCTGGCTAATTTTGTTGAAGCACACCACCCTTAACAAAATATTGCCACGTAAGCCATCCTTCATATATAGAAAAGCCCCGGGCCTCAGGAACTCAGCAAAAATATGGTGGACCCACCGAAAAAGAGAAATAGGACCTTTTTGGACACTACAGGGTTCTATAGGTGTGGGAGGTGCAAATCATGCAGAACTACAGCAGATAAAAGGAGAAAAACTTAGATCTTTAGAGAAACTAATGGGAAAGAATACAAAATTGAGAAATTTGTGCCATGAAACACAAGGTATGTAGTGTATCTCCTCACTTGCCCATGCGGGCTAATTTATGTGGGGAGAACTACTAGATGCCTGTTTTAGGAAACATAGCGTGTCTAATCATTTTAGGACTCACCATCAACAAAACCCAGCACTTTAAAATGTTTATGGTATAGATAAAATGGTACCACATTGGAGAGGTAGTGACATGAGAATTTGTGTGTCTCAGGCTGAAACCCGGTGGATATTTGAGCTGGGCAGTCTTTTGCCCGCCAGTTTTTTTTAACTGATTTTTAATTTTCATTTTATGTCTGGAATATGGATCCTCGCCATTGGGTATATGACAGAGTATCTATACAGACTGTTTTGGGGATTTTCTCCTATGGTTGTCTGCTATCAGTGGTTTATGTTTTGCTAATCAACTAGGTAGCTATACTTAAAATCCCCTTATTCTATCATATCTCCCTTTTTAACTTAATTTTATTTAAATGTTGTGCTAATAACATTGATCTTGTTTAAATAATAACATTAAATTTATCTGTAATTAAATATGTTTATAATTAATTCACAAGAAGGTTTCAATTGTGGGGTTTTTTATTCCTATTTTATGACCACAGTCGATATGGACTATTACTGTTATTTGTGGCTAATTAATAAGATGTTTTAATGATTGGTTTTATGATGTTTTTCTATATGTTTTTCAATACAATGATGTATTTTGTCATATAATTACGGCTGTGAGGGAAGGTGGAGGCATCTTCCTTTCTTCTTTGGTTTAGTTTTTAAATAAAATTGTTTTTGATAATGTTTTACATGACCCTTGATATTTTAGCATTGACGATATGTTATTGGAGGCAGCGATGTGGGCTCCGGTATTATGGCGGCCGCACCATTTTCTTGAGGATCACTGTCAACCAATGGCATGGCGTCTGTTTCTACAAAGGCTCCGGTATCATGGCGTTGGCGCCATTTTCCTGATGACGCGTGCACGAGCGTGAACTGCATAGAAGATAGTAGCACAGCACGCCTGATACAAGAGCTTTTTGTATACAGCTGATACGCATGCCGCATTGTTGAGATCACTTGCTAGTGACAGGATCGGCCTCTGCCTTCCTTCAAGCTGCTTCATGAACTTGCTGTAACCTGACACAATATACAAGCCTTGTAAGTTTTAGTAAATCAAGACTTTATTACACTATTTCTGCATCCGTTTGGCTCTTTTTGTTGGAGCCAATACGTTTTGCAGATTGAAAAAAAATAAAAGGGAGTACAAATGCCTTTTGTTTAAGCCTATGAAGAGCATTATTTTTAGAGTTCAGATGTACACTGCGTATAGAGTGCCACAGTCTGGTGTACGCTGCATATAAAGTACAGAGTATAGATGTGTGCTGCGAGAGTGCAGAAAGAAGGCATGCGCTGTGCCTAGAGAGCAGAGTTCCTATAGAGTGCAGAATTCAGAAGTGTGCTGCCTATAGCGTGCAGAGTTCAGGTGTGTGCTACCTATAGAACGCAGAATTCTGGTGTGCGCTGCCTATGAAGAGCAGAGTTCAGGTGTGCGCTGCCTATGGAGAGCAGAGTTCAGGTGTGCGCTGCCTATAGAATGCAGAGTTCAGGTGTGCGCTGCCTATAGAGAGCAGAGTTCAGGTGTGTGCTGCCTATAGAGAGCAGAGTTCAGGTAAGAGAGGGAAGAGGGGGAGGCAGATGGGGAGAAAGGGGGGGCATGTGGGGGAGAAGGGGGGAAGATGGGGGAAACAGGGGAGAGACAGATGGGGGAAAGGGGGCATTGAGGGGGGCAGATTGGGGAGACAGAGGGGGACAGATGGGGGGAGAAGGGGGACAGATAGGGGAGGAGGGGAGACAGATGTGAAGAAGGGGGAGACAGATGGAGGAGAAGGGAAGGAGAGGGGGAACAGATGGGGGATTAGTGGGGGAGACAGATGTGGAGAAGGGGGGGACAGATAGGGAGAAGGGGGGCAGATTGGGCAGAAGGAGAGAGACAGGGGAGGAGGGGGGACAGATAGGGGGAGGGGGGAGACAGATGGGGAGAAGGGGGGACAGATGCGCACGCCTATGCCCATGTTAAACTTCAGTCTAGTCATGGGCACAGTGAGGCATGGGCACAGTGAGGCATGCACATGGACACAGTGAGGCACAGAGAGGCATGCAGATGGACACCCTAGGCTTATACTCGAGTCAATACGTTTTCCAATTTTTTTGTGGTAAAATTAGGTACCTCTGCTTATATTCGGGTCGGCTTATACTTGAGTATATACGGTATCTGTTTTATATTATGGTCACTGATTATATATAATTTTGACACTATGTGCACTTTTACTCCTATTTTGTTGCGCCCTTTTCACTCTTTATCATATGAGAAAATATGTTTTTTTTCTCTGCTGTTCAGTATCTGATTGTTGCCATTTAGATAACAGGAGACACAACAGAAACCAATGGAAGAGCTCCATTCTGCTATTTAAAATTGTACCCATCAGCCTATGGCCGGTGAAGCAGGTGTCCGACACTCCAAGAAGTGTTGGATGTGAAGACTCTCCCAGAGGCCGTAGCTCATCAGCAAAGTGATCATCTAAATCAGTTCCCACCAGAGAGTCTTAAGGGGGCTTTTTTTTTTAGCAAAAAAATAAATTCTTGCTAACAGTATTACTTTAAAGTGACCCTGTCAAGTTTATTTTTAAAGTCAGTCCTCTGCATTCGAAAAAACATTATGCTCACCTCCCTGGTGGCCAGCTTCTCCTACCTCCCCTCTGTTCCAGCGCTTCAGTCTCCATCAATCTTGTTTACATTCCAAATTTTGAATCTGTATTCCCAATCTTACATCACTTTGTGTCCTGTAGTGACATAAGGGTCAGAGGAAGGAACCACAGCAAGCGGCAGGGGATAGATGCAGAGGGAACAGAGGGAGGGTATGAGACCTGGCCTACTAGAAAGGTAAGTGAAATACTTAGTCTGTTGCAAGTTTTTTTGTTTATTACATTTTAAATTATTATCATTTAATTTAGAAGGTTAATGTGATAAAGTAATGTTAATGATATTCCCAGTACTAAACCTGCATTCACTTGTCTTCTAATAAGTGTTGAAAACTTTTTTTTTCCATAAAATCACAATGTATTCTGTGTTTGTTTGAAGATCCACAACCAAGTAATCACCCTTTCATGCATTTACTATTTCAGATTATTACTATGATTATTATTAAAATGTTAAAAAACAAGACATTCCATGTTGGATATGCAAAAAGGGAAAAGGCGCTGTTCAAAACCAGGACAGCTCTTTTGGGAAGCGTTGACTTTTATGAATGCATATGCTGTGCACCAGACTCATGCACAAGTAACTGTTGTATTTTAATATGAGACAAGAAAGAGCAGCTCTTCAGCAACCATACAGCCTTTAATGTTAATAAACTAGGGACATTATGTCTGTCACAAATGACTGGCTATATATTGCCACCAAGCACTAGAGAAAGAAAGCACAGAACAAAAAATGGGTTGCCTCGGAAGAACGAACACATCGCCTTATTATTAGAACACCCTTATAAAAGAACCTGTGGTTCTCCATACATCAAGGAAATACAAGACTGAGGATGCTCCACCAGCCTTGCATAACAAGCCACAGGTTGTACACTTCCTATTTATAGGACTGAATGGTCTGTACCAGGGGTCAAGTCCTGGGGAAAAACGTGTGGGAACTCCCACCCAAGATCCACTCCCCCACCAAAAAATAAATAAAAATGATACGCAGGTCTGCCTCGAGTTTCGCGGCATTTAGAAAGAACTTTAAGCAAGTTCTTTCCAAATCCTGCGATAACTGGCGGCAGACCTCCGCAATGTCTCCTGGGAACAATGACAAAAGCTCCCATGAGACATTGCGGCATTGAGGAAGTGACGGAATACCCGCACACTACCCGATGAATTCATATACAGGAAGCGGCCAGTAACATAAAGGATTACTAAGGTTCGCCTGCCCCTGACAGTGACTCGAGCTGGGCATTGCCGCTAAGTGAAGGATTGGCTCAGGCAGCTCAGCTGCTCTCGTCCTGCAAAGGGAACTGCGTTCCTGCTGTGAAAAAAGTGCAGGAACTCCGTTCCTACGCCTTCCCGCAGGACTTGAGCCCTGGTCTGTACCCAGTCTATTGCATCTGTAGGGGATTTCAGTAAGACACCTCCTGCTGCAGAATAAAGAGGGGGCAGGCAAACCAATGTGGAAATATTTGCACTGGAATCTCCAAGAGATGCAATAGTTCATCAGAATCCTCCATAACCAAAGTATTTGTTTTGTGATGCACTGAACCCTAATACCTTGTAAAACTATTATCGTGAAAGGTTGCCAACTTTGGAAAAATACACTTGTGTATACTATCTAGCAGATTAATGCATTTAAGCAGAAAACAAGGTTCTTATTTGATGATATGAACGGCAAAGTCAATCTATACTTTTTGCAAATGGAAGTGCAATTTTACTACACCAAGACACATAAGGGGGTTGATTTGCCAAAGGCAAAAAGGCTGTTCATTCCGTAAGAAAATTTGAATTTGGCAAGAATTTTTTTCTTAGTCTAGTGAATGTGTGGAAGATCTGCTGACTTTCAGTGTCCAATTAGGTGCAAGCAAAATACTATTTGTATGTGATTGGGTATTTTTTTTTTTCTAAAGTGAATTTACACCACACTAACTAATCTAAAAGAAGATTCTCCTGCAAAGTGCAAGATCCCTTGTCAAGTGAACAACCATTTTCCTTTAGTAAATCAACCCCAACTAGTATAATTCTAGTAAGGCACGCATGTTTAGTAGACAATTTACTAATAGGATAAGTCATATCCATGTATTGCAAAACAAAATTGCACTTTGTGACGTGAAGGGGAAATTGCTTTCTTTTTTACTTGCCCAGTGTCTTACATCTGTTTATAAACGGCCTCGGAGCTCATACCTGATTACAAATAATAACATGACCTAAGTAGAAGCCTCTAACAAACAAATTACTGCTGGAAGCTAATCCTCCTGATGGATGTATATGGCAAATAACAGAGTTGATTTACTAAACACAAATAGGCTGTCCACTTTGCAAGTGAAGTTGCACTTTGCAAGGGAATATGCCACAGAGCTTAGTAAATGATTGGAAGCCTTGCTGACTTTCATCATCTAATCATGTGCAAGCAAAAATGTTTTCCTTTTTCATTTTCCTTCCCTGTGATTGGGTATTCTTTGCAGCGAAACCTCACCGCATTCACTAAACTTTGGGAAAAATTCCTTTACAAAGTGTAACTTTTCTTGCAAAGTAAACATCTGACTTTAGTAAATCAAACATGATATATAAAATGGTAAACTAAAATCATAAGCAATACTCCCAATGATGCATTTATTGTATATCAGCTGGAAGCTTTTTAAGAATTATTCATGAAGTGCGTAATAAAAATAAATAAATAAATCAACAAATCAATAATGTTTTTTTTTTTTTTTTAAACACATAAAACTTTCTTATTTCTTCAGCACTGCAAACGTTAAATATATACATATGATTGAAAACTCTAAATTCTAGTAAATCTTTTCATTAAACACAGTTTAAAGCGATATTAAATCTAACATCCAAGCAATATGTCTAATATCAAAGCACTTAATCTACAAATGTGGAGGAGTGACTGCCTGAGGTCATGGAAAACACACTGCCGTGCCAGATTAAAGTGACTGACATTTATAAAAATACCAAAGTTGGCTACAGTGATACATTTGTCAGTTGCTGGTGCAACATATCAGGCACAGAATTCACTTTAAGCATATAAAGAATCAGCTGATATCTCAGCAGACGAAAGGCTGAGAGGGAAAAGCAGCTGAAAAAGCAGAGCATATTGTATTCTCTGTAACACAATAGTTGTGTGCTACATAGAAATAACAGAAACTAACTGAACTTACTGTGTTCTTGTTGGGTAAAATTCCATCATAGCTGCCTCGGCGTGCTTTGTTCCTTGGGTGTGGAGAAGACATGGCAAAAATGATCCAAGTTAGGTAAAAAGAGCTTGCTTTACAAACGCATGCCTAAGCAGACTCTGAACAGCTGAGCTCTAGACTAACCATTACATTCATATAAATACAGAAAGGAGGAGCTCTTCTCTGGATTGACAGCCAGTGCAACTATGCAGAGGGAAGTGTGATGCAAAACATTTTTTGCTTGAATTTTTTTAAGATTTTAAAAGCAATATTAAAATGTATTACTAATAAAAAATGGATATAATATATAATATACAGGATAAATGTTTCAGTTATTCAAAAATAAAATCGAACCAGGTCTAAATATCTTAGCACAATGTATGACAAACAAAATGTATGAAATTGTACAACATTTTTTTAATTGTCTAAAAATGATTAAAACCTGTTAAACAGCCAAAACCCCAAAAAACTGTTAAATAAAAGCAGCATCTGTCCACATGTTACCTTATAAAGCGTTGGTAAATCAATGTCTATGTATTAGATTTCTTCTGGTTCTGTTAAATGCTTTTATATAACATTCAGACCATCATCTTATACTTTTTAAAATGTAATAAATGGTTTTACATTGACGCGAGAATTAATTGTGCAGAAATAAAATATATTTGAATCCTTCATCCTGTTATTAATGATCAGCAATTGTTCAAGTCCCAATAAATGTGTACCATCAAGTTCAAGATGATTGCATTCTTTCAGCATACCATTGTGTACCGAGTCCTCAAACTCTCAGGCCCCCCTTCAAATTATGCATTGCACTATTTGTAACTGTGAGAAGGGATTTGGGAGGTATGGGATTATTGCGGTGCCAACAAATAGAAATCAAACATATCAAATATTTATAAAAATACGATTTTTTTTATTGATTACAAAAGATAAAATCAGGTTCAAATAGCAACAGAGCAAAATAGATTGTGGGAGCAATACATAGAGATACAGGTCAAAGATTTAAGACTAGACCATCTCAGTGAAGGGCTCTGAAAAAATAGAACAAAAATAGTTTAACAATTTCCTCAATTTCATAGAATACAATATATTCTTTAACCTCCCTGGCGGTCTTCCCGAGACTGACACGGGGTTAGATTTTCTTGCTACTATCGGTAACCCCGTGTCAGTCTCGGGCTTGCCTCGCTAGATCCACAGGCACTTTTTACTTACCTTGTCCCTGGATCCAGCGATGCCACCGCGCTGTGTGAGCGAGCGGGACCTCGCTCGATTCACATAGTGCCTCCGTGTGACGCCGATCTCCGTTCCCTGCGACGTTACGACGCACGGGGACGGAGAACGGCGCCAAATTCAAAAACGTAAACAAACACTATACACACAGTATACTGTAATCTTATAGATTACAGTACTGTATGTAAAAAAAACACACCCCCCCTGTCCCTAGTGGTCTGCCCAGTGTCCTGCATGTCATTTTATATAATAAAAACCTTTTTTTCTCCCTGCAAACTGTAGATTGTCCATAGCAACCAAAAGTGTCCCTTTATGTCAAAAATAGTTTTAGATCAGCTAAAAAACAGCGATAATAAATTATAATCACTTGCAGAATTGTGCGATAGCGATTTGTGGGGAAATTCGTCATAAAAAAATAAAAGTAATGACAGCGACAATTCTGCAACTGAGAAAATTTCAGTGATTTTGATTTGATTACATTATTGAATAATTTTTATTATAATTATATTATTATTTGTTATAATTATTTATAATTATTTATTATATTATAATTTATAATTTTGTTTTTAAAAAAATGTAATACACGGGATGCCTATTAGAATCTTGTTTGGTCAGATTTAAGTGAGTTATTTCTAAAAATTACAGACCTACAATATAAAACGCCAAATTTCCTTGCAAATAATGGTACCGCTTTTAGCATGTTTTTTCTGAAAGAATCATACCGCCAGGGAGGTTAAACAATGATTTGCATCAAATATAGTTTTGCTAGGACAAGTGGCAAGGCATCAGGAACAATGGTCCCACAAGATTTGGTCCAAAGAGTCCCTTTGGTTTGTTTAGTCACCAATTCCCTGAGGTAGGTCTTACCCTTTCCCCATGTTGTGCTATACATTATATATTGTGATTAATAACACTGTATTCATCAAATTTTTCTTAACCCATGTGGTATAGGCCTTTTCCTCATTGTGATTTGATTTATTGTCCACCTTTAGTCGCTGTCTGTGGGTCATTGGATCCGCACCGACCCTGAGGGAACACCTCAGCGGGCCGCATGGGGAGCAAAGGGTAGGTTTTCCATCTAATCTACCCCATAGGGATATTAAATGCCAGCCTGCACTATGTGTGTGGGGGCCTCTTTGTGGGGGTCCTGTGGGAGGAGGGAGGGACTCTTTGGACCAAATCTTGTGGGACCATGGTTCTTGATGCCTCGCCACTTGTCCCAGCCAAACTATATTTGATGCAAATCATTGTTTAAAGAATGCATTGTATTCTATGTAATTGATTAAATTGTTAAACTATTTTTGTTCTATTTCTTCAGAGCCCTTCACTGAGATGGTCTAGTCTTAAATCCCCTGACGAAGCCAATGATTGGCGAAACTAGTTGGGGAGACTTGATCTTTGACCTGTATCTCTATGTATTGCTCCCACGATCTATTTTGCTCTGTTGCTATTTGAACCTGATTTTATCTTTTGTAATCAATAAAAAATAAATCTTATTTTTATAAATTTTTGATATGTTTGGTTTCTATTTGTTGGCACCGCAATAATCCCATACCTCCCAAATCCCTTCTCTCAACTAAATCAGGGATGAGGTGCCGTATCTTTATTAGGACCATCGACCACGAACCTTCACTTCTCTATTTGTAACTGTGTTAGGGCAGCCCGTTTCTTTTGAATGGGCAGGCAGCGCACCATAATCCATAAAAAATTGAACATGCACCTTTCCTTTAACACAGAGCCCTGCAATGTGTGTCATGTGCATTGCCTACTGCTGTATAGTGCATAGGGGTGTTACTCACAATAAATGGCAATGGTCCCAAAAATGTGTCCGATCTGTCCACCGCAATGTCACAGTACCACTAAAAATCACAGATCATCGCCATTAATAGCAAAAAATAATAATAATAAAAATTACATAAATCTCTCCCATAGTTTGTAGACGCTATAACTTTTGCACAGACCAATCAAATATGCTTATTGGTATTTTTATTACAAAGAAAATGTAGAAAAATATATATTGGACTAAACTGATGCAGAAATGTGTTTTTTAAAAACATTTTTGGGGATATTTATAACAAAAAGTAAAATATAAATATTTTTTCAAAATTGTCGCTCTTGATTTGTTTATAGCGCAAAAATAAAAACCGCAGAGGTGATCAAATACCATCAAAAGAAAGCTCTATTTGTGGGAAAAAAATACGCAAATTTTATTTGGGTACAGCATTGTATGACGGCACAATTGTTAGTTAAAGTGACGCAGTGCCAAATTGTAAAAAGTGCTCTGGTCAGGAAGGGGGTAAAATCTTTCAGGGCTGAAGCCGTTAAAGCAATGATTCTTAATGGTATTCATCCCGGAGTTCTAAGAGAACATTGAGGTATAGTTGTTGGATCATTAACTGACCTTTGTAATTCGTTGTCTTCTTAACTTGACTATAACTTGTAGATTGCTAGCAGGGGGTACAGGCATTACACCTGTAAGGGGCCCAATGGTCCGATGGTCCCCAGAACCCCGTCAGCACCACCCCCCCTGGTTCTCTGCTCCAGGGGGGCCCTGCCTAAAGCTGTGTAAGGGGCCCCAAAATTTGTGATGGCTGCCCTGATTGCTAGTTTTGTACCTATCTGCAAGAAGGGTAGTAAGGCTCAAGCTGGCAACTACAGGCCAGTAAATTTAACATTTATAGAATGCTTCCCACAAAGAAGGATCAATGATTATTTCCAAACACACTTACGCCGTGTACACACGATCGTTTTTTCCGATGAAAAAAGTCTGATGGACTTTTTTCATCTGAAAAAAACGATCGTGTGTGGTCCCCATCTGACTTTTTTTATTGGGGTATAAAGATAGAACATGTTTTTCATTTTTCCGATGAAAAAAAAAATACGATAGGAAATTCCGATCGTCTGTGTGGAACTCCATCGGAGAAAAATCCACGCATGCTCAGAATCAAGTCGACGCATGCTCAGAAGCATTAAACTTCATTTTTCTGGGCTCGACATAGTGTTTTACGTCACCGCATTTTGAACGGTCGGAATTTAGTCTGATAGTGTGTAGGCAAGACTGATGAAAGTCAGCTTCATCGGAATTCCAACAAAAAATTCCATCGGATTTTATTATTTTATTTATTTATCAGAAATCCGATCGTGTGTATGCGGCATTACTGTTGGACCCAAAGTAGCATGGCTTTACTGTGGGAAGATCATATCAGAAAAATCTGATTGAATTTGTGGGAAGATCATATCAGACAAATCTGATTGAATTTCACAAATGTTTTGGACCAATGTGGTGAAATTGTGTATTTTGATACCAGCAAAGCATTTGATATGATTCCACATAATGATTTCATAAAACAAGTTGTAGGAGCTAGGGCTTAACCATAAAGGTTTGATAGACAAGGTGTGCTATAGGGTTGATATTCTTCAAGGTGTTCATAACATGGAACACTATTTGATATTGCTAGAAGATTGGTAAAAACTGTGGAAACTGCAGTTTAATGTTTCAAAATGCAAATCCAATAAAACAAATCCTATGATAAAGTACAACATTGGTGGCACAGTGTTGGCCAGCACTACAGATAAAAAAGATTTCAGGGTTCTTGCTTTAGATATTGCAAAATGAGCAAACCGCATGGCCCAGCAGGGTGAAAAGTGAGAAGAATTCTGGGATGCATCACTAGAGGGATCACCCGCAAGAGAAAGGAGGTCCTGATTCCCTTATTTAGATCTCCACTGCGATCTCATTTAGAATTCTGTGTCTAGTTCTGGAGACCTCATTTACACAATCAAACTAAAAAAGAAGAACAATTGCATAGTGCAACAAAAAAAGAATCTGCAGGTAAACATATAAATATTCAGTCTTGAGGAAAGAAGGGAAAAGGGGGACATGATTGAATGAGGTTCAATGTACAGCTTACATCAAGAACATGGGACATGACCCTAAACTAGCAGATGGAAAGGTCAAAACTAACCTTAGAAAGTAGATTTTACCAAAGAGTAGTTGATGCTTGGAACAGATTCCAGCACAGGTAGTGAGGCACATTAAGTGAATCTAAACATGCTTGGTACAAACAGCTCTATAAAAAAAAGTTGAAAAGGGGAAAAAGTATGGGCCAATTATTCTGTTTTGCTATCACTCTGCTATGTTTCTATGTCAGGCCTCCAAGCTCCAGAACCTAGACCAGAGAAAACAAAACGATTTTCTTTCTATAACAGATACAAATTCAGGAGCCCCCCCACCATGCATAGATGAGAAACCTAGGTGACAAATACACCTTTCACAGCCCTGCCAATCTGTATATATACAGTATGTGTATACACACACACTATAATATATATATATATATATATATATATATATATATATATATATATATATATATACATACACACACACTGGGCAAAATTATAAATGCAATACTTTTGTGTTTGCCCCTATTTATCATGAGCTGATCTTAAAGATCTATGACCTTTTTATGTAAACGAAAGGCTTATTTCTCTCAAATATTGTTCACAAATCTTTTCTAAACATGTGTTAGTGAGCACTTCTCCTTTGCCAAGATAATCCATCCACCTCACAGGTGTGGCATATCAAGATGCTGATTAGACAGCATGAGTATTACACATATGTGCCTTAGGCCTCGTACACACGACCGTTTTCCTCGACAGAATCCATCAAGAAACTTGGTGGCAGAGCTTTTTTGCCGAGGAAAACGGTTGTGTGTATGTTTTTCATCGAGGAAATTGTCGAGGAACTTGACGAGAAAAAAAGAGAACAAGTTCTCTTTTTCCTCGACGAGAGTCTCAATTTCCTCGCCGTGTTCCTCGTCGGGCTGGTTTTCGACAAGATACACGTTCGTGTGTATGCATAGAAACCCGCACATGCTCAGAAGGGTGGTGCCAGTGGAATCAATCTTCCCCTTTATAGTGCCGTCGTACGTGTATTACATCACCGCGTTTGAGAACGACGAGATTTTGTCTTGACAGTGTGTACGCAAAGAAAGCTTGTCAAGTTTCTCGACAAGCTTAACAAGGAACTCGTCGAGGAAAACGATGTTTCATTTACGACGAGTTCCTTGGTCGTGTGTACGAGGCCTTAGGCTGGCCACAAAAAAAGGCCACTCTAAAATATGCAGTTTTATCACACAGACCAATGCCACAGATGTCGTAAGTTTTGAGGAAGCATGCAATTGGCATGCTGACTGCAGGAATGTCCACCAGAGCTGTTGCCCTTGAATTGAATGTTCATTTCTCTACCATAAGCCGTCTCCTAAGGCGTTTCAGAGACTTTGCCAATACATTCAACCGGCCTCACAACCGCAGACCACATGTAACCACACCAGCCCAGGACCTCCACATCCTGCATCTTCACCTCTAAGTTCGTCTGAGACCAGCCACCCGGACAGCTGCTGCAACAATTGGTTTGCATAACCAAAGAATTTCTGCACAAACTGTCAGAAACTGTCTCAGGGAAGGTCATCTGCATGCTCGTCTTCCTCATCAGGGTCTCGACCTGACTGAGTGGGCAAATGCTCACATTCATTTGCATCTGGCACTTTGGAGAAGTGTTCTCTTCACAAATGAAACCCAGTTTTCACTGTACAGGGCAGATGGCAGATAGTGTGTATTGCGTTGTGTGGGTGAGCCATTTGCTGACGTCAACGTTGTGGATCGAGTGGCCCATGGTGGCGGTGGGGTTATGGTATGGGCAGGCATATGCTATGGACAACGAACACAGGTGCATTTTATTGATGGCATTTTGAATGCACAGAGATATTGTGACGAGATCCTGAGGCCTATTGTTGTGCCATTCATCCACGACCATCACCTCATGTTGCAGCATGATAATGCAGGGCCCCATGTTGCAAGGATCTGTACACAATTCCTGGAAGCAGAAAACATCACAGTTCTTGCCTGGTCCAGCATACTCAACCGGACATGTCACCTATTGACCATCTTTGGGATGCTCTGGATTAGCGTATACGACAGCGTGTTCCAGTTTATGCCAATATACAGCAACTTTGCACAGCCATTGAAGAGGTGTGCGAATGATATGTGTTGCACTGCGTGAGGCAAATGGTGGTCACACCAGATACTGACTGGTTTTCAGACGCCCCGAACCCCCCCCCCCCCCGCCCAATACAGTAAAACTGGACATTTTAGAGTGGCCTTTTATTGTGGCCAGCCTAAAGCATACCTGTGCAATAATCATGCTGTCTAATCAGCATCTTGATATGCCACACCTGTGAGGTGGATGGATTATCTCGGCAAAGGAGACGTGCTCACTAACACAGATTTAGACAGATTTGTGAACAATATTTGAGAGAAATAGGCATTTGTTTACATAGAAAAAGTCATAGATCTTTAAGTTCAGTTCATGATAAATAGGGAAAAACACAAAGTGTTGCATTTATAATTTTGCTCAGTGTATATATATATATATATATATGGTCAACATCATATAAATCGGATTCCTCTACAAACAAACAGCTAGATTTCATTCTGTTTTCATTAACGATTAAAGTGTGCAAGCTGGACACATCCTTTATAACAAGGATGTTATGTTCCGGCAAAGAACCTTATGTAACTTAAACAAGAAATCAGCTGTGTCTTTATAGTATCAAGAAGTTTTACAAAGACATACAAACTGTTTTTTTTTTTTTTTTAAACATTGCAGCTCATGACTGCCTTTAAAAGATTATATATTTTCCTTTTGCTGGGGCAACATTGCTGTCTTAATCAATTGAATGTGATTTAGAACATAGTGTTCCTGGTTTGCAGGTTTATATGAAATACACCACTGAAAAATCCTGTTTTATGGACAAATTGATTATGGTTCCTTGTTAAGTGACATTTATGGATTGCAATCAGATTTAGATTTTTTTCAAAATCCATCCTGCTTCTCTTTTTAAATCTAATCCACCCAGTCAACTTAAGTGGTTCAAGAAAATACTGAGAAATAAAGGATAGGTAGTTATTTGAAATGGAATTAAACAAAATGGGCTGTCAATGTATTACTGAAAGGGTGACATTGAGTGGCAAATTGATCTCTTGGACAAAGTATTAAATAAATAAATTACCACAAGTTTCAGTTCCACTCTCACTCCAATATAATAATTCTATTATCAAAAAGCACTGGAATTAGCCCTGGACTATCCATACATACCTGATCTGCAAAGGAAGGAACATACTGGATAGACTACTTAGATGAGACTTTTTACACAAAAATATTTACATGTTTAGATTCTAAGAAGATAGTCTCTCTTGTATACAGTACATTGTTCCAATTTGATTGAGGAGAATTTTCTCCCTATCCTCTTATTGGTAGAAGGACTCAATTCAGGGGCTTCTTCACTTGTCAGAGAGAGTTTATTATCTATGTAACAATGTGCTCATGTTCATTATATTACATGGGTGAAATCACACAAAAAGGCTAAGTAACATACAGTATAGCCAGACATAAATTCAAAAAATAATTTCAGAGAAAAAAGTTGCCAGACACTTTATTGATCACATTCGCATGGTATCTCAGTTTAAACACGTGATAATAGAAATTATTCCTACAGGGAGGTGAATGGATAAATAGACTGGATACTGTCCAACTCCTGGGCCCATTTACACCAATTGGGATGTGCTATTCTGCAGTCCAAACACATAACCAAGGAAAATTGCCTTATACACACCAGCCCAGGACCTCCACTATCTGCTCAATTTCTCACCACTGTGTTGTGGTGGGTGCTTAAAAAAAATTGGATATGCAGTGTTTTATTTTCACTGCAGTGTATCCCAGTGCACTACAATGGGCTGCAGTGAATATAAAAAACATGAATGTAATATAATTTTGTGACATTCTAATAAAGTTCAAAAAAAGAATAAGAAAGAAGCAAGAAAAAAGTGCAATTGGCTGTAATCAGCATATCTATGCTGTGTACTCCACAGCACACACTATTGGCTGCATTACAAAGCAGCTACTAGTATGAACAAGCCAAGTCCTAAAAAGTGATTGTAAAGTCTTGCTTAAAAAAAAAATGTTTTATACTGACCTGCCCTATGCAGTTGGTTTTGAACAGGGCAGCCTGGATCCTCTTCTTCTTGGGTCCCTCTTCGCTACTCCTGATCCCTCCCTCCTGTCAAGTGCCCCACAGCAAGCAGCTTGCTTTGGGGGCACCGAGCTGAGTCACAACTCTGTGTGCCAATGGCACCTTTCCTGTGTCTCAGCCGATCTGGAGGAGAGTCCCGGGTGACTAAGGCACTTGTGAACATCGCTGGACAGAGATTGGGCTCAGGTAAGTAATTAGGGGGTGCTGGGGAGGCTGCTACATACACAGAAGGTTTTTTATTTTAATGCATTAAGATAAAGAAAAACCTTCTGTCTTTACAACTCCTTTGCTGCTTTATGATGCAACATTTTATCAATCTACATTTCTTTTTTAGGCACACTCATCTGCTTTACTGATATTATTTCCTATCCTTGATACTATTAGCATTTGATTATTATGATGTTATTTTTCACTTGTGAATTCATTTAGTTTTGACGCAGATTGTTCATGTCATTTTTGGTGCATACATATTTAACTAGTTGTTAGTATTTTGTCTAGTACCCCATACACATTATACAACTTTTGTTGTCTGATTTAGTTTAGATTTACCAAAACCATGTAGTACAAGGGCCTGCCTGATTGCATACAAATGTAAACTCTTATGCCCCGTACACACGTGCAGGATTTCCAACGGGAAAAGTTCCCATCGGAAATCCGAGGGGAAAGCTGGGAACCTGCTCGGTCAGTCTTTCCCCCTACACACGAGAGGTTTTCCCGACAGCTATTTTTCAAATAGGAAAACTGCCAAAAAACGCCGGGCAAAAGTCAGCCGGTTTTCCTGGTGGGAAAAAAGAGCTGGTTTTCTTTTTTTGTCCGGTGTTTTTTGGGCAGTTTTCCCATCATAAAAACTGTAAGGAGAATACACACGCCCGGGATTCCCGGCCAAAGGCTCTCTTCGCAGTTTTCCTGTTGGGAAAACCATCCGTGTGTGCGAGGCTTTAAGGTTTGACCTCATATTATATGGTTTTGGTAAATCTAAAGGAACAAATCTATAGAAAATTGTATAGTGTCTATCCAGCCATAGAGTTGCTTGTAGTAGGGCATCTACCCTAAACCTGGTACTGCATGTATAAATATACTGTATATGCTATGTGACAAACTCACTTTAGTGCTGCAAACCCATAATATATATATATATATATATATATATATATATATATATATATATACACACACACACACACATGTGACGGATCTCCAATACCCCAGGTGTGCACATCCGCCAGACCTGTGTCACCTGTCCTCCAAACGCATCCGCAGCCTGCAGATTAGCCATAGCCAGCCCTTAACCCCTCAATCACGAGACAATCCACACAGGTGCTGAGTGTTAAACATGCAGAGCTTAAACTGTTTATTAAATCCAAAACATACAGTTTTACACACAGTTAGGGACACTCCTCTTAGCCTTGTCTAAGAGGGGAGGGGGGGCAAGGAACAACCAATGGGAACTGAACATTTGTACATTGAAACAGGCTACAGATAAACCTAATCAGATTATGGTAAGCTGGCAGCCTCTCAATACACACCCCCTGCGGAGAGACGTCTCCAGTCCAGTCTCCATTGTCTATGTGTCATGAATCAACACAATTAGGCACAGCAACAAGGAGAAGGGATGTAGCATTACATTATCTCAATGCCAGCTTCAGGTCTCCAGTATTTTCTGGCCCATAGTCTGTGGGTAGGAGGCCCGCCCCCAGTCCCTTTCAAAACACACAGTGACAGTGGGTTCTGTCACAATACATATATACACACAGTTAATATAAAAAGTCTACACACCACTGTTAAAATGTCAAGTTTCTGTGATGTAAAAAAATGTGACAAGGATAAATCATTTCAGAACACTTCCACCTTTAATGTGACCTATAAACTGTACAACTCAGTTGAACAACAGACTGAAATCTTTTAGGTGGAGTGAAGTAAAAATAAGAATATTTTGCCAAATTCAGAGAAGAGATACGACGGCGTATCTCCTGATACACCGTCGTATCTCTTGTAGTATCTATGCAGCTGATTCATAGAATCAGTTCAGCATAGATAGCCCTAAGATCCGACAGGTGTAATTGACTTACACCGTCGGATCTTAGGATGCAATACTTCGGCCGCTGCTGGGGGGAGTTTGCGTCGTATTCCAGCGTCGGGTATGCAAATGTTTTACGGCGATCCACAAAGGTTTTCGCGTTCGTTACGTTGGCGCATGTCTTTTTTTCCCATCGCAAAGTTAAGTGTGCTATTAACATGGTGTAAAATTACTCCACCATGTTAAAGTATGGCCGTCGTTCCCGCGCAATTTGTTTTTTTATTTTTTTTCGGTGTAAGTACGTTACGCACGTCGCGGTTCACAAACACGTCGGGCCACCGTAATTTCGCGCAAAGCACGTCGGGAAAATTGCGAACGGAGCATGCGCAGAACGTCCGGCGCGGGAGCACGCCTAATTTAAATGGTACACGCCCCATTTGAATTGGGCGGGCTTGCGCCGGACGGGTTTGCGTTACACCGCCGCAAGTTTACAGGTAAGTGCTTTGAGGATCAGGCACTTACACTGAAAACTTGCGGCGGTGTAACGTAAACGGGTTACGTTGCGCCGCCGCAATTGTACCTGAATCTGGCCCACTGACTGGAACTATTTGGAACTGTTCATAATTCATAATTCCCTTGAAAGCTTAAAAAAAAACAGTTCCAAAGCATGATGCTACCACCACCATGCTTCACTGTGGGTATGGTGTTCTTATGGTGATGTGCAGTGTTGTTTTTTCACCACACATTTATTTTGGAATTATGGCCAAAAAGTTCAACCTTGGTTTCATCAGACCATAACACATTTTCCCACCTGCTTTTGGAAGACTTCAGATGTGTTTTTACAAAATTTAGCTGGGCTTGGATGTTTTTCTTAGTAAGAAAAGGCTTCCGTCTTGCCACTTTACCCTATAGCCCAGACATATGAAGAATACAGGATATTGTTGTCACATGTACCACACAGCCAATACTTGCCAGATATTTCTGAAGGTCCTTCAATGTTGCTGTAGGCCTCTTGGCAGTTTCCCTGGCCAGTTTTCTTCTCGTCTTTGCATCAATTTTGGAGGGATGTCCAGTTCTTGGTTATGTCACTATTGTGCCATATTTTCTCCACTTGATGACTGTGTTCACTGTGTTCCATGGTATAGCTAATGCCTTCTTCTGTACCCTTCTCCCGACTGATACCTTTTAACAATGAGATCCCTCTGATGCTTTGGAAGCTCTCTGTGAACCATGGCTTTTGCTGCAGGATGCAACTAAGAAAATGTCAGGAAAGGCCTACTAGAACATCTGAGCTTTATTTGAGGTTAATCAGAGGCCCTTTAAATGATGGCAGGTGTGTACGGAGTCCTATTTAACATGAGTTTAAATGTGATTGCTCAATTCTGAACACAGTTATATTCCCAGTTATAAGAGGGTGTGCACACTTATGCAACCACATTATTTTTTTTTTTACTTTTACTTCCCTCTTCTAAAAGATTTAAATCATTTAATCTGTCTCATTTTTTTTACATCACAGAAACCTGACATTTTAACAGGGGTGTGTAGACTTTTTATGTATATACACATACAAAGACATATATATTTTGTGTGTGTGTGTATATATATATAATAAATATACTGTATACATATAATAGTTTGTGTGTTAAAATAAGCCATGTTCTTTGAGAGGGCACCCTTCTTTAATCCTCCTTTTGTGCGGTTCAAAAAGAGACCACAAAATCTGTCACCACCATGAAAGGTTCATTGAGTTGTGCTTGGCCAAAAGTTCCTGGTATGTTCTGATTAAGGACTGAACTAAATTGTAGGTTGTGGAACATATGTGACATTGACACTTGTTCAATCACAGAATATACTGGGGTCGATTTACTAAAACTGTTGCACACAGAATAAGGTGCAGTTGTGCATGATAGCCAATCAGCTTCTAACTTCAGCTTGTTCAATTAACCACTTAAGCCCCGGACCATATTGCTGGTCAAAGACCAGAGCACTTTTTGCGATTCGGCACTGCGTCACTTTAACTGACAATTGCGCGGTCGTGCAATGTGGCTCCCAAACAAAATTGGCGTCCTTTTTTTCCCACAAATAGAGCTTTCTTTTGGTGGTATTTGATCACCTCTGCGGTTTTTAGTTTTTGCGCTATAAAGAAAAATAGAGCGACAATTTTGAAAAAAATGTATATTTTTTACTTTTTACCATAATAAATATCCCCTAAAAATATATAAAAAAAAATGTTTTTTCCTCAGGCTGATATGTATTCTTCTACATATTTTTCGTTTAAAAAAAGGCAATAAGCGTTTATTGATTGATTTGTTCAAAAGTTATAGCGTTTACAAAATAGGGGGTTATTTTTTTGGCATTTTTATTAATATTTTTCTTTACTAGTAATGGCGGCGATCAGCAATTTTTTTCGGTACTGCAACATTATGGCGGACACTTTTGACACATTTTTGGGACCATTGACATTTTTATAGCGATCAGTGCTATAAAAATGCATTGATTACTATAAAAATGCCACTGGCAGGGAAGGGGTTAACTCTAGGGGGCGAGGAAGGGGTTAAGTATGTTCCTTGGGTGTGTTCTAACTATAGGGGGGGTGGACTCACTAGGGGAAATGACTGATCGCTGTTCATACATTGTATGAACAGACGGTCAGGCATTTCTCCCCTGACAGGACCGGGAGCTGTGTGTTTACACACACAGCTCCCAGTTCTCGCTCTGTAATGAGCGATCGCGGGTGCCCGGTAATGCGTGCGGGAGTCAGGAGCGAGCCGGGGGCGCGGGTGCATGCCTCGGGCGGTGCGCGCGCCCCTATTGGCTGCTGGGAGAGATGACGTAGATCTACGTGATCTCGCCCAGCAGAGCCGACCTGCTGCCGTAAAACTGCGGCGGCTGGTCATCAAGCAGTTAAAGGGGTTGTAAAGGTAAAAAAATTTTTCCCTAAATAGCTTCCTTTGCCTCATCCTTCAATTTTGCTTTTAAATGTCCTTATTTCTTCTGAGAAATCCTCACTTCCTGTTCTTCTGTCTGTAACTCCACAGAGTAATGCGACACTTTCTCCCTGGTGTGGAGAAAGCCTCTTGAGGGGGGAGGGGGCGAGCAGAAGGGTCAGGACGCTATCTACTTTGCAGATAGAGAAAGGAGATGTGTGTTAGTGGGCTTCCTGACACTCCTGCTCGCCCCCTCCCCCCTCAATAGGCTTTCTCCACACCAGGGAGAAAGTGTTGCATTACTGTGTTTAGTTACAGACAGAAGAACAGGAAGTGAGGATTTCTCAGAAGAAATAAGGACATTTAAAAGAAAAATTTAAGGATGAGGTAAGTAACGGAAGCTATTTAGGGAATTTTTTTTTACCTTTACAACCCCTTTAAGCTTTGATAATAAAACCTGGAAGCTGGTTGGTTCTGTTTTAGATCTATTATAGCTAAGAATTCTAAACATTTCTACAGCTTTACCTTTCCTGTTTTGAATGTAAACATTGTAACATTCATGATCAGTTAGTAACATTAAAAGCTCTAGTTAATAACATTGACATATTATTATTTCCTGTTATTATTGCCTTAAACAATAGCTAAAATAAGAATACTGTATGTAATAGAGAATTCTAGAAAATAGGGCACAGTATCAAAAATGATTGGCACTTAAAGCATCACAAGAGCAAAATATATTTTTTCTTTTGTACAGAACAGAAGAATTCAAATTCTATATCCATCCTGGCATTGGTGCAAGTCTACAGTCTTCCACAATGAGTTAGAACTTCACAAAAGTAAAAATAGTCCACACACAATATTATTCAGACATGAGAGAGTTTATTTAACATGAATGCTAACAAAACTAGATTACTATAAGCAGGGCTCAAGTCCTGCGGGAACGCGTGGGAACGGAGTTCCTGCACTTTTTTCACAGCAGGAACGCAGTTCCCTTTGCAGGACTAGAGCAGCCGAGAGCAGCCGAGCCACCCGAGCCAATCCTTCACTAAGTGGCGATGCCCAGCTCGAGTCACTGTCAGGGGCAGGCGAATCTTAGTAATCCTTTATGTTACTGGCCGCTTCCTGTATATGGATTCATCAGGTAGTGTGCGGGTATTCTGTCACTTCCTCGATGCCGCAATGTCTCCTGGGAGCTTTTGTCATTGTTCCCAGGAGACATTGCGGAGGTCTGCCGTAAGTTATCGCGGGATTTACAAAGAACTTGCTTAAAGTTCCGGCGATAACATAAAGGATTACTAAGGTACAGTGGATCGAAAAAAAAAAAAAAACATGCGGTTTAGTAATTATGCTTATGAGTGCATCATTTTTTTTTTGGTGGGGGAGTGGATCTTGGGTGGGAGTTCCTACACTTTTTTCCCCAGGACTTGACCCCTGACTATAAGGGATCCGATGCATGGATGAGATCATCTACTGACTTTTTGTAAAGATGCATAGAATGTTTTTTAATCTCCTAGAAAAATCTACGATATTAAGACAATATATCTACATTTTTGTTCATCACCATTTAAGATCACAAAGATGCATGTGCATCATAAAACATGTTGAGGATATACTGCTTCCCATATAAATGATACGGTACTACCTCAGAAAATGGTGGTAACTTTTTTTTTTTTTTTTCTTAATGATAAATAAAATTTCAGCAAAGCATCAGAATACATACCAAGTGGCAGCAATGACTATTTGACTATGACTTTGTGGAAGTAAATACAGTATGTTAACGCACACTAGAACCTTCGGTTTAAATTAGCTAGAAATTAGCCACAGCCTAAATGGAAAAGGATGCTATTGGCATCATTCTTCAAAGTGGAATTCATAGTTTCTGTAAGTAAGCACTGATCTCTTTTCAGAGGTCTGACACACTCCCTGCTGATTCATTAAGACATTAGGGGTCATGAGATTTTATTATAGCAGATCTATATGTCTGACTCAGTAGGGTGGCACGTTGTACCTCTACAATGAGAGCATTGCAGACAAAAAGCACAGACCAGTGTTATACTACAAGAATTAAAATGATGTGTAGGACACAGCAGCAGGACAATATTAATCAGGGATATTAGGTCTAACCAGTGTATGACTAACTTTTACATTTACTATGTGGATAGGGCATGTGTTAACCCCCCTGGCGGTATTCCAGAGTCTTGCTCAGGGTAAAATTTCAGAATCAAAAGCGGTAACCCTGAGCCAGACTCGGGATCGCCTCGCAGTGTCCACAGGCAGGGAATTACCTACCTTGTCCCTGGATCCTGCGATGCCTCTCCACTGTGTGATCGAGCGGGGTCCTTGCTCGATTCACACAGTGCCTGTGTGACACCGAGCTCCGTTCCCTGCGATGTTACGACGCACATGGGTGGAGAACGGCGCCAAATTAAAAAAAGTAAACAAACACATTACATACAGTATACTGTAATCTTATAGATTACAGTACTGTATGTAAAAAATACACACCCCCTTTGTCCCTAGTGGTCTGCCCAGTGCCCTACATGTACTTTTTATAATAAAAACTGTTCTTTCTGCCTGGAAACTGGATATTGTCCATAGCAACCAAAAAGTGTCCCTTTATGTCAAAAATGGTTTTAGACCAGCTAGAAAACAGCGATAATAAATTATAATCACTTGCAGAAGTGTGCGATAGCGATTTGTGGGGAACATCGTCATCAAAAAATAAAAGTAATGACAGCGACAATTATGCAACTGAGCAAATTGCAGTGTTTTTGATTTGATTACATTATTGAATAATTTTTATTATAATTATATTATTATTTGTAATAATTATTTATAGTTATTTATTATATTATAATTTATGATTTTGTTTTTCAAATTTTATTATCCCCGGGATGTCTACTAGACTCTTGTTTGGACAGATTTAAGTGAGTTATTCCTAAGAATTACAGGCCTACAATGTAAAACACTAAATTTCCATGCAAAATAATGGTACCGCTTTCAGCACCTAAAATCTGAAATAATCATACTGCCAGGGAGGTTAAACATGAGTGATCTCATTTGAGGTGGTTTTGATACATACTCTTCTTGTACTTCATTTTTTTTTTCTTAAAAAGATGAAATTCCAATAACAGATGGTCAGTAAGAAGTGAATGCTACGTGTTGAACACCCCAAACTTAAAAAAGGGTCGTTCTGACACGATTGTTTTTTTAACCGATAGTGTGTAGGCACGACTGATCATCAGTCAGCTTCATCGGTTAACCGATGGAAAAATCCATCAGACTGCTCTCATCGGTTTGACCGATCATGTGTACAGGGCTTTACAGTTTTCTAACTGACCCCAATCTTTTCTTATGCTGGTTGTTAGCTTTCCCTATCCTTGCCCTACTGTAGCTTCCAATACACTGGCGCTATGGCTGCTTTGTATCCAGAGCTCCTTAAAAAAAAATTATAGTACGATATATATTGACTTGCGCTAGAAGTGAAATTATTATTATTATTATTATTATTATTGCAGCTTCTGTACACAAAGTGCTATACACTTGACAAAATGAAAAAATTATATATGATTACAGCGCTCACAATATTGTAAACATCACAACAATTCAAACAAAAAATCTACTTTTTTGCACTGATTTTTTGATTTGTTGTGATGTTTACAATATTGTGAGCGCTATAATTATATATCATTTTTTCAGTTTTCATTCCTTCCTTACAGAATTTTTTTTCTCCTCTCTATTAATAAATCACAACTCCTCTCCCACTGCCTCCTACCACCACTAACAGCTCTTGTTTCCCCTTCCATCACCAGTTCCCATTTTCCCCTTTACTATGAGCTCTGGCTTCCTCCCTGTAAATAGTCTGCACACTCTATATAAGAATAAAGCTCTCTTTTTAAAGCTACAATGTATGGGTAAACACAGTATGCCAATTAAAATTTTAAACCAATCATACCTTTCTTTACTACATACCACTAAAAGGATCCGTTGTTGCTTTGTTGCTCATACTGCAGTATGATAGCCATTACATTACAAAGGTATTTGATAAAGAAAAATTTGATCTGTAAAAGTTAGCTACAAACAAAGCACATCCTCCTTTCCTTTTATCATCTGGCCAAATGGTGACAATTCAAGACTGATTGCATCAGGGGGTTAGCAGGGCTCAGGTCCTGCGGGAACGCGTGGGAACGGAGTTCCTGCACTTTTTTCACAGCAGGAACGCAGTTCCCTTTGCAGGACGAGAGCAGCCGAGCCGCCTGAGCCGATCCTTCACTAAGCGGCAATGCCCAACTCGAGTCACTGTGAGGGGCAGGCGAACCTTAATAATCCTTTATGTTACTGGCTGCTTCCTGTGTATGGATTCATCTCCCAGGAGACATTGCGGTATCAAGGAAGTGACGGAATACCCGCACACTACCCGATGAATCCATTTACAGGAAGCAGGCAGTAACATAAAGGTAATACCAAGGTACAGTGGAACGAAAAAACAAACAAACATGCGGTTTAGTAATTATGCATATGAGCGTATCATTTTATTTTTTTTGGTGGGGGAGTGGATCTTGGGTGGGAGTTCCCACACTTTTTTCCCCAGGACTTGACCCCTGGGGGTTAGTAAATATAAAGAGGACAGGATCACCACTAATCCTGACCAACCTAGGTGAATGAACTATAATGAGCGGCCTCAACCTACGTGTCTCCACCAAACCATACACCCTGATGTATGTCACCCCTCCCACCGGGGGTTAGTTCTGGTTGGGGGAAGGAAATACATCAGGATGTATGGTTTGGTGGAGACAAGTAGGCTGAGGCTGCTCTTCATCATTTATTCACCTGGGCTGGTTGGGAGTAGCGCCAATACTGATTAGTTGCTAGAGGTTACAGCACATGATTTCTTCTTGTTGATTGGTTGCTAGAGATTACTGTACAGTAATACTGCTCACTGATTGGTTGCTAGAGGTTACAGCACATCATCTCTTCACTGCAGAATGGCATGATATACACATGAATGCCGCCTTTATTTACATATGAATGCTGCCACTATTTACATATTAATGATCCCTTTATTTACTGTACATATGAATGACGGTTATTTACATGTTAACGCAGGGTCTGCAGGTGAGTCATCTGTACACAACAATAGGGCAGAGATGGGCAGCATTAGTGGCAGCACTTTACATTGAGATATCAGGACATAGCACAGGACTAAAACGTCAAGGGACAAGGGAATTTAACCTGGGATAGTTGGCAAGTATGAGGCAGCTGCTTTGGGCTCCACAACAATGACAGAGCCCAGGGCAGCTGACCCTTTCGCCCTGCCTTAACCACTTAAGGACCGCCTCATGTAAATATACGTCAGCAGAATGGCACGGACAGGCACATGCACGTACCTATACGTCCTCTGCTTGACGTGGGTCGGGGGTCCGATCGGGACCCCCCCCCCCGGTACATGCGGCGGTCCTTAAGCCTCGGGGAGCGATCCGGGACGATGGCGCGGCTATTCGTTTATAGCCGCCCCGTCGCGATCGTTCCCCGGAGCCGAAGAACGGGGAGAGCCGTTTGTAAACACGGCTTCCCCGTGCTTCACTATGGCGGCGCATCGATCGAGCGATCCCTTTTATTAGGGAGACTCGATCAATGATGTCAGTCCTACAGCCACACCCCCCTACAGTTGTAAGCACACACAAAGTGAACACTAAATGTTACAGCGCCCCCTGTGTTTAACTCCCAAACTGCAACTGTCATTTTCACAATAAACAATGCAATTTAAATACATTTTTTGCTGTGAAAATGACAATGGTCCCAAAAATGTGTCAAAATTGTCCGAAGTGTCCGCCATAATGTCGCAGTCACGAAAAAAAACGATGATCGCCGCCATTAGTAGTAAAAAAAATAAAAAAAATAAAAATGCAATAAAACTATCCCCTATTTTGTAAACGCTATAAATTTTGCGCAAACCAACCGATAAACGATTATTGCGATTTTTTTTACCAAAAATAGGTAGAAGAATACGTATCGGCCTAAACTGAGGAAAAAAAATATTTATATATGTTTTTGGGGGATATTTATTATAGCAAAAAGTAAAAAATATTGAATTTTTTTCAAAATTGTCGCTCTATTTTTGTTTATAGCGCAAAAAATAAAAAACGCAGAGGTGATCAAATACCACCAAAAGAAAGCTCTATTTGTGGGGAAAAAAGTACGCCAATTTTGTTTGGGAGCCACGTCGCACGACCGCGCAATTGTCTGTTAAAGCGACGCAGTCCCGAACTGTAAAAACCCCTTGGGTCTTTAGGCAGCATATTGGTCCGGGGCTTAAGTGGTTAAAGACTGCCCTGGTATTAGTACAAGCCTGTGTCACGTGTTATGGAACACAGGGATATGCTTTCACCTCTACTTTGAGCGGGGCCAAAAGAATTCAAACAGATTGCACATCAGGATTACCCCCAGCTGTCAGCGGTGGCTTCAGTATATGGGCGGGTACAAGAGAGGCAGCCGACAATGGAAGCCCCATAGTAAGTCTATGGGTGACGTCACTTCCCAGCCCGGTTGCAGAATAGATAAGTGCAGCAATTTTTGCGTTACAGGGTTAGATTTGATTTAGAATGTGGCAGAGAGCAGGATTAGAGTAAAGCCTTGTACACATGATCAGATTTTCCGCAGACAAAGCGTCAGACCTTTGTCCGAAGGGCACTAGCCAGGAACTTGTCTTGCATACAAACGGCACACAATTGTCGGCCAACAAACACGAACTTAGTGATGTACTACGTGTTTTTTCAGCTTTTGAGTGCCACCCTTTGGGCACCTTCTGCTAATGTCGTGTTTGGTGAGCATTGATTCCGAGCATGCGTCTTTGTACTTTGGACTTTTGTCTGATGGACTTGTGTACACGCAATAGGAAAATCTGACAACAGATCCTTGTCCACGGAAAATTTATAAGCCTGCCATCCAACATTTGTCTGCAGAAAGTTGGACAACATTTGTCTGATGGAGCGTACAAATGGTCGGATTTTAGGCCAAGAGTCTGTCATCACACAATTCCCGCCAGAAAATCAGATTGTGTGTACGAGGCTTTAGTTCGTTTTTACTTGGACTTACACTTTAAAAAAGGTACAGTGCTGTACTGAATGTCTCTATTTTAACTTTAATGATTAGAAGGCTGATAAAAATATTAATAATGAAAATAAAACCATCATTGTAATGCTGATGCTGATGATTGTATTGGATATTTTTATTATATTAACTATCTATGAGATGGCTATGTTCTATACTTTGGGGTCTATGTATCAAAACTTTCAACCAAGATATACCCATTTTTATTTGAACCATTATTTTTACCAGTGCCAATACCTGAAAGGCTATATAGAAATGATGTCACAATTGAGGAGGCATTATTTCCAACTCAATGCAACTGTACTCTGAATCTGGGGTGAGAATGTTGCAACTCCAATTATAGATTACAGGAACTACTGTAGGTATTCCTTACCATAAACTGTCAGTTTAGGAATTCAGGGCTAATACAGTCAAACAGCAAGTGCTTTAAACAGTTACTGGCAATTGTGATTTTCTTTTCTGAAAACTAATTACCAGTTGCCAGAACTGACTTTGTAATGCTACATTAACCTTTGAGTTGGCCCCGGCCAATTATACAAGAGGCTGTACCTAATCATTTTTATAATACACATTTAATGAGTAAAATGAATTTAATCCTTATAAAAATAATCATTGAATGCTAAAAGAAGTCAAAGTTCTTTAGACCTATAGAATATGATTACAGGAAAGGAAACATGGAAATTCTGATATTTTAAAGGAGTTTAGGGCTAGGTTCACACCTATGCGAATTGAGTGCGGTTTAAACCGCATCTAATTCGCAGGACATTTCAAAATACATTGTTTTCAATGAGGCTGGTTCACATATGTGCAATGCATCCGCACTGCGTATTGCCTCCAAACCGCATGCGGTTTTTATGTCTTGCGGTGCGGCTCAGGTGCGAATTCAGTCCCATTATCTTCTATGGGTACGCATCTAATTCGCACATGTGTTCAGTTCTCTGCAGGAGTTTCTCTCATTCAGCTCAATACAATTCTCCCCCACTCTCCTCTCACCCGGAAGTTCTCCCAGGTCTCCAAATTCGCACCTGATCTGCAACTAAACCGCAGTTGATCTGCAGAACACCCTCTAGAGAAATCTGCAACGACAACGCAGCTCAAAAAAGCAACGCACTAGTGTGATTCCGGCCTAAAGGAAAAAAAAAATTGCCTAAAATTATTGTCTGCAAGGTAGACAGACAGAATAGTGTAACGATTCTGTTAAAAAACGAGTAAATACCTATTAAATTCCTTCATCTATATCACCTCCGGCATTCTAGTTTCTGTTCTCTCATTCGCTTCCTGGTTTGCAGCGCTCGTTCATGTAAGAACTACATTTCCCAGTATGCATTGCGGCACGCTCAGTAATTTACACCTCCTTGAAGTCTCTAACACGTAGAGAGTGTCCTGCCACACAGATGTAGTTCCCAGGAGGGGGTGAGCATGTTACTGACCACCGCAGTAAAGCCTCCCATCACGGTGGTCAGTAAAATCAGACAAGCAGGAAGTGAACAGAACAGAGAAGAAATAGAGCAACATCTGAGCAAAAACGAATAATGAGGAAGTGAAAAGAGGAATGTCTGCAGGTAAAGGATGCTTATTATGAAAACATTTTTTTTTCCTTTACAACCCCTTTAAGTCTTAAACGATAAGATTAAACATTATTAGATTTATATTGTTACATAAGTAATACAGTTTAAAAAAACGCAGGCCCACCCTTAACCTCTGTGTGTGGGTTTGATTTTCTATTTTATGTTTTTGTTCGTGAGGTTTCTTTCTTTCTTGTATGACGGTTGGATAATCCCCGGATGCAACCATCCAACTCCTATCAGATGTAAGAATTCCCACAGTCATGTATATTATGCTGACTAAGGGAGAGGTATTTTTATTTATTAATTCTCAGCTATTTCCACTCCACGTAGAAGAGAGTTCCACATTTTCACTTCTCTAACAGTAAAGAACCCATTTAGTAGTTTAAGAATAAACCACTTTTTGTCCAATCTTAAATTGTGGTATGTTATATTTTTTCTTTTGGTTAATGATGGAAATTTGTTAATGCTAGATACCTCTGCATTTGAGTCCCCATATCTTAGTTGTAGTTTGATACCAATTACCGGTACCTATTTTTAGTGTCACATGACAGTTTTTTTAGGGCTCATTCATACTATACATGCATGGAAGCTGATGGGAAAGCCATACAGATTTCACTTGCAGAAACACAGTTTCACATCAGTTTTCATGCAGGGGCGGATCCAGAGTCTAGTCTCGGGAGGGGCACTGCCAGAAAATATGTTTTTTTGGGGGCAATTTATCGGGGGAAATGGCTGGTGTTGGTGCATCAATCATCACGGCACCATGGTTGTTATGGTGTCAGGATGATTGAAGCACATTATTTCTATTATTAAATTGTAATATATAATGAAATAGTTCAACTTACCATAATGCAGAATCAGTGGGAGCCCTGAGCGTGTCACTTGCCATGTCATCTGTCAGCAGATGAGGATTCTCACTTGCCATTTCACCTGCCACACGTTTTGGACTGTCACTTGCCACGTCACCTGCCATACATTGCAGATTGTCACTTGCCACAACACCTGCCACAAATTGCAGATTGTCACTTACCACGTCGCCTGTCAGCAGATGTGGATTGTCACTTGCCATATCACCTGCCACACAGTGCACATTGTCACTTGCCACATCACCTGCCACACACTGTGGATTGTCACTTGCCACGTCACCTGCCACACGTTGCGGATTGTCACTTGCCACACGTTGCGGATTGTCACTTGCCACGTCACTTGCCATACGTTGCGGATTGTCACTTGCTGTGTCACTTTCCTGCTAAGGTGGTCTCTTGCTGTGTCCCAGAGTCAGGCAGCAGATTATCAGTCAGGCAGCAGAGAGATGATGTAATCTCTCTGCTGCCTGCACAGTGAGAGCGGAACTGTAGGGATGCAGGGTGGGCGGTGAGAGATGATGTCATCTCCGTCCACTCTCACCCGCATTCTCAAAGGGGCAATGTCCCATTGACCCCCCCCCCCCCCCCCCCACAGATCCACCTGTTTTCATGTGCGTTTCAGTGAGTTTTTACAACCTTTTCACATATGTGCAGGATGGCTGCAGTGCAATTTGAAAAAGAGTCCTGTGTGATTTCAGTCCGGTGCAGGTGCGATTTCTAATCTCATACACTACAATTTGCATTCGAATCACCTGAACCGTTGAACGAAATTGCACGCGCACACTTTTCAGATATTTATTTGTAAAACATTTTGAAAATCATTTATTATTTTCCTTTTACTTCACAATTATGTGCCACTTTGTGTTGGTCTATCACATAAAATCCCAATAAAAAAAAAAAAATTCAAGGGATATGAATACTTTTTCAAGGCACTGTGTGTGTGTGTATATATATTTTTCCTGATGACGCGAGGATCGCAAAATGCATAGAAAATTGACACAGCACGTCTGACACTGGAGCTGTATGTTTTCTAATTGAAACAGCTGAGACGCATGCCGTGGATTGTATCGCTCTCAGTGACAAGCCCGACCGCTGCCTCCCCTCAAGCTGCGTGTATACCTGCCCGTTTACACCAAGTTTTTACCCTGTAAGTAATCTTACTAAAAAGACGGTATTACACTATTTTCGTTTTTGTGGCTCATTGTGGTTGAGCCTTTTGAACTTTCCAGATGGGAGAACCTGTATTTGGAATATACAGACATTAATGGAGAGCAGTTTCTGTTGAATTATACTGGGGACTGATCCTGTTCAGAGAGAGGCCGCAAGAGAGAGGATCCTGTTGAAGAACCCTGTACATGCCTGATGCTCATTTATGGCCGTATACATTTGGTGAGAGCATTTGATTGTCACATCAGGTGAAGCACTTTATGTATGCACGTTTCACTTTTGAAAGCACGGTAGTTGGAGAACATAGATTTGGATTACAGCACCTTATACTGTGAATCCCATATCTGCATTAATTTGAACGTTTTTAATTTAATATTAATGCTTAATTATGGACATTAATTTTACACTTGTTGCGCCCTTTTTCATTGCTTTCAATATATATATATATATATATATATATATATATATATATATATATATATATATACATACACAGTATATAGAGTTATATTTTAACACTTGAATTACTGAGCATCCAATATAATTGAACTGTGATTTTTAGGTATACATTATGTTAGTTGATTGTCTGTGGAGGAAGGGAGCATATTTATCAGTGCACAAATGACTTCCTATTATCCCATAGAAAATTATCATTGTCATTTGTAAGCCTCATTAGCACTGGTATGGGCATAACAAAGAACAACTGTCTGCAAAATTAATGCAATCTTAAACATCCTTTGTAGAGGAACATAAAGATTATATATATAGTGTGTGTACTTAACTTTTTTATTTAGGTGATTTTAAATTGTTCTTTAACAGCAATATATTTCATATAACTTTAATACAAAGACATGATTACCCTACATTGCATTACCAGCATTCATATATATATATATATATATATATATATATATATATATATATATATATACACAGTAAATCTAAAAAAGACAAGGTGTCCAAGACACCATCTGTATACTATTAATAGATGACAGTATCTAATGTACACTAATCTTATTTCAGAATGTTCCACCAAGGTCAGCATCGACCCATCAAGAGAAATGTATCTGTGTGGCTGGCAACATTTCCTGTTAGGAAAATAAAACTTCTGAGTGTAAAGGGTTTAGACCGTATTCTGTACAGAGAAAAAATTAGTGCTCTATATCTTGGATATATGACATTTTATGAACAAAAGGGTGTTTTTACAAGACACATAGAAAAGGAGTTATTTTTATCTTTTATTTGAACCCTTACTTTAGCAAACACATCACACATTTTCCTTTGTGCTGCATAAAGTAGGGATGGATTAGATTCTTTGTCAAATTGTAATTACTGTTGGTGCCTCCATTGTGAAGATTTCCCTACTGGTGATAGATTCAGAAAAACAGGGAGTAATGCGAAAACTCTCCAAAAAGAGCAAAACTGTTTAAAAGCTTTTTAAAGTCACTTTTAGTAAGGTAATTTGTGCTTTCGTATCCTGGCAACACCCATTCTCTAATATTTTATCCCAGTGTAATAAGGACGTTTTGCCACCAGAATCCTAGTCAGAAATAAAAACTGCAGAAGTTCCTCATTCTTTTAAAACAAAGGGGCTGGTTTGATTTCCAGGTAAATATTTACTTACTTATTTCACTGTGATGTTAAAGTTTCCTTTTATGTTTTCTGTGGAATGGATCCTTATAAGGTCTACACTGGTCCAAGCTGGACTAACGTAACAATATAAAAAATGCAATACCTGGAATTCTTATTTAAGTAAACAATATTACATCACCAGTTATGACAACGCTCAGTCGTAAATGAGGCCTGGTGCACCTTTAACCTCCCTGGCGGTATGATTCTTTCTGAAAAAAGGTGCTGAAAGCGGTACCATTATTTTGCATGGAAATTTGGCGTTTTAGATTGCAGGCCTGCAATTCTTAGGAATAACTCACCTAAATCTGTCCAAACCAGAGTCTCTAATAGACTATGACAAAGTTTGAAACACAAAATCATAAATTATAATATAATAAATAATAACAAATAATAATTTAATAATAACAATAGTTTTTATTCAATAAATTTTAACAAATAATATATTCAGATACTCTGATTTTTTGGGGGGTCAAACAGGGGTGCAAAATGATAATTCAATAAATGTCTCGGGTGTGGAAATCCTTAAAGCACGGTATGGCGCAAAGTCCAACATCACAGTCGAGACAACAGTAGCGCGTTTCTTTGCGAATTTTCCTTCCGCTGGCGTCGCGCTTGGAGCAGCAAACCACACACATCCGTGTGGGTGCTGCTTTTTTTGGAGTGGGTGGTGCATATTCCAAAAAATGTCGACCAGTTAGTCGCTCTGGATTTACAACCCCAGAAGCCCGTCGTCCAGAACGGTTTACCACCGTTGGTTTTTGGTTTTTGAGGAAAATTTGTTCAGCCACCTTCCACATAAAGTCCGCATGGACGATAGACCTGACATTTTTTTTTTTTGAGCAGGATGAAAGAGTTCCAAAGACATTGCTCCAAAAGATGTCGGAAAATCTTTTTATAATATTTTTTTTGCTGCTTTCTCATTGCAGGGTAAAAAGTCATGGCCTGGTCAGCCCTGTCCACACCTCCCATCGTGTGGTTGTAGTCCAACACCACCTGTGGCTTTAGAACGTCTTTCCCACCTTTGGTATGGACCATGGCGGTCGAGGTGTTGTGGACCGTGCTCAAAAGGGAAACGTCCTTTTTGTCCCGCCACTTCAGAGCCAACATTTTCCCCTTTTGCCATGCAGCTACTTGTCCTTTCCCGAGCTTTTTGTTTGGAAATCCTGACGGCATGTCACGCCGGTTAGGCCTCACAGTCCCATAAGCGTCTGTCCTATTCAGAAGTAGGAACTCGTATAGTTCTGGGGACGTATAGAAATTGTCCGTAGTGATACAGTAGCCCTGGTTGAGCAAGGGCTCTATCAATGAAAGCACTGACGCGGTTGCCATCCCAAAATCACTGAATCTCGGGGAGAATTTGGTCCCTTTGCCAGTATAAAGTACTGAGTTCCAAATATATCCCGAGCTGGACTCACATAACATAAAGGATTTTATCCCAAAGCGAGCGCGCTTAGACGCAATGAATTGAATCCAGCTTAGGCGACCTTTGTAGGCCATGAGACTTTCGTCTATTGAAATGTCCCTCTCCGGTATGTAGGTCCGCTGGAAATTCTGCAGGACCATTTGGTAAATATCCCAAATTTTTTTAAGCTTTGGAGCTGGATGAGACCGTTCATCAAATTCCTCATTATTTGCAAAGTGCAAATATTTCATTATTAGTGAAAACCGATATTCGGACATTACTGTTCCAAAAAAAGGTGTGGCCAATAATTTATTTGTGGTCCAGTACCACTTTTGGAGTGGTTTTCCCACCACTCCCTGCAAAATTAGAAGGGCCAAGGAATTTCCATATATCCTCGCTGGTCACAGGCTCCCATTTTCTGCGTCTTGAAAATAACTGCTGGGTAGCAGATTGCTGTTCTTCATACCGATTGGTCTCCAAAACAATTTTGTCGATCACCTCATCGGTCAAAAATAGTTGGAGGTATTCTAAGGGATTGTCATCCTCTATGTCCACTTTTATTCCAGGTGATCCTGTAAACGGAAACCTAGGGGGCGCTACGTGCTCCGTAGCGCAATCAATTGCGCACCAGGTCCGCACGTCGCTGGGCACAGGTGCAGGATCGTCAACCACATCACTTTCTGCATCCGACGATGAACTTTCCCACGCGTCGCTGTCGCTCAGCTCCTCCGCAATGGATTCGGCATCGCTGTCGCTGTTTGGCAGCAAGTCGCATAATAAGTTTGATGCAGAGGCGCGCTTTGCCATTATTGCTGTGCAATATACAGACACTGATACAGTAATTCTGCAGACAGGGCACTGGAAAGCACTGGGGGGGGCAATCAAAGGTCACTGTATTTTTTTAAAATTTAATCCAATGATATCAGTGTGTTTTTACTGTGTTTTACTTTGTTTTACTTTTTATACGTTTGAATTTCCCGCCGCCCCCCCCTCCTTCCGCCCCCTGCGTCGCGACGCTCGCAGGGAAGGGAATCAGAGGAACACAGCGAGGCAAGCCCGTGTGTGACTCGGGGTGACCATTCGCAGCCTGAAAATCTCACCCCGAGTCACACACGGGAAGACCGCCAGGCAGGTTAAACTCTAAATCCAGCTATGGTATCCAGTTCTTGTACTAACAAGCAGAGAATCTCAGCTGCTGATATTAATATTTTTAGCACTATCAACTGATAATTATGCTTGTAACACGCTCTGTAAAATTCCTCACCCATTCAGCTTAATTCAAAGCATTAATCTAAAGCCATGGTCACAGTTTTGCATCATGGTCACTAGTAGTTAGCATTTCCTTTGGGGTTCTATATTAAAGCTTGCTATGAATTAGCACTACATTTATAAACACAATTCATAGTCATAGACTTCATACTTCTGCTTGTCACACAGCTGTCACTATCCCTTTGAAGAGTATAGAAGAAATATTGGCTAAACTTGAAAAGACATTAAAAGATGACGACTGATATTTTAGACGTGTCCTTGGTGGTTTCCAAGACCTTACCTGGTCCATCCACAGCATTTAAACATCATGCAAAATGGGACCATGATAGTAATCTGTCTAAGTCAACAAGTTTTATTCACGAACAAAAGGCACTTTACATCCAAGCATCAAAGATGACTTTAAAAAGTGTTGTGTCATCATAGGCTATGTCTTCTGAATGGTAAAGGGCAGAGGTGGCAGAGACATGCAGTGGTGCCTGTTATGGACCCCTCTCCAAAGCCAAAAGAACCTAAGAGTAAAGCTCCAACAATACTTTCTGGAGGCACCTAAATACAGCATTCGAGTCTTTTAGATTTAGTGCATATAGAGAAGAAGTACACAATATTAAGACCTCTGAAGGTATAGAAATAATGGCGTCTAGGGCTGAGCTTTAATTCTCCAGTCCCTCCAAGTCCTAATTATTTAGCTTTTTATAATGATAAGCATATGTGGTCGGGTCTTCTTGTTACTGGGATTACAGAGAACTGTTCAGATTTACAGTAGCTGTTGTGATCCTGAATATACATGCAACCTGGACTGTAGATGATAACTGTTGCCTTTGTTGCCGTTGTATTATCCTTCTGCAATTTGGACAGGGTTAAACTAAATATTTATTAACGGGGAGGTTACAGCAGCTATCTTTAAGGAGACCACTTTGCAATGCGTATCTATGGAGTGTCTCCATACAGGGGGCAGCCATCTTGACTGAGTCTGGATCAATACTGGAGGATTGTAATGCTAATTTAAGAGAGGAAGAGAAGGGGTTGGAGAAAAGAGAGAAGCAAGAGAGATGTGCAGCTGGCTTCTTAGAGGAAAAGAAGGGACAGTGACAAAGCAGTGGTGTCGGAAGAGATTTGGCTGCTGGCTGAACTGGTCATAGTGGACCACAATCAGATGAGACCTCGCCTCAGAGATCCGGAGCCTTAACCCTGGGAGGGTGTGAGGTGTGATTTGGATGCCTGGTGTGATCAGACTGAAAAAGAGAGCCCCCCAAATGATTGTAAGGAAAGAAAAGAGAGACTGTTTCAGCATGATTGAAGGAGAGAAATCACAGCGACTCCTATTTGTCTGAGGACTTGAATTGAATCAGAGCACGTGTCCAGAGACCCACTTGCTAGATCTCTCTTCTTTGGTTATGCTTGGTCTAATAAATTATTTGAGATACCAAATGGTGTGTCGGTAAGTTCTCAGTGACCGAGGTGTGTCATCTTCAGGTGTGCAGAGAAATCACAACACAATTCAGCAGCTCCTCTGGGGGTAGCGCTACATGCATATAACCTTTAACCACTTGAGACCCGCGCTATTGACAAAAGACGTCAACAGCGCGGCTCTCAGGTGCCAACTGGACGTCTTTGGACGTCATTTAAAGTGCATTACCCGCGCGCGCCTCTGGGGGGCACGCAGCGGGTAAACACTGTCCTGGCGCATCGCTGAAGAGCCGATGCGTGTACCTGGCGGCCACGATGTGTAAACACAGAGCTCCACGTGCTGTCAGAGGAGAGGAGACCGATCTGTGTCCCTTGTACATAGGGACACAGCATCGGTCACCTCCCCCAGTCACCCCCCTCCCCCACACAGTTAGAACACACCCAGGATACACATTTAACCCCTTCCTCACCCCCTAGTGTTAACCCCTTCACTGCCAGTCACATTTATACAGTAATTAGCGCATTTTTATAGCACTGATCGCTGTATAAATGTGAATGGTCCCAAATTTGTGTCAAAAGTGTCCGATACGTCCGTCGCAATATCGCAGTCCCAATAAAAATCGCAGATCGCCGCCATTACTAGTAAAAAATAATAAAAAAAGTTATAGCGCCTACAGAATGTAGGCGCTATAACTTTTGCGCAAACCAGTCGCTTATTGCGATTTTTTTATTTTTTTACAAAAATACGTCGAAAAATACGTATCGGCCTTAACTGAGAAAAAAAATAGTTTTCTTTTAAAAAAAAATTAGGATATTTATCATAGCAACAAGTAAAAAATATATATATTTTTTTTAAATTGTCGCTTTTTTTTGTTTATAGCGCAAAAAATAAAAACCGCAGAGGTGATCAAATACCACCAAAATAAAGCTCTATTTGTGGGGAAAAAAGGACGTCAATTTTGTTTGGGAGCCACGTCGCACGACCGTGCAAATGTCAGTTAAAGCGACGCAGTGCCGGAAGCTGAAATTTCGCCTGGGCCTGGTTAAGCCAAACAGTGCATCTAAATACGAAAAACAGATATGTTTATTCATGTAAGCAGCCCTTCTTGAAAATGATTATATTTTATAATAATGTATTTTTTACATTATAATATAAAATTATAAAAATTTATAATAATTACGTTGTGCATATAGTTAATAGGAAAAACATATTTTACTGCAAACATTTTTTTAACATTTGTGAAGCAGAGCTAATTGCTAAATTTTTAACACCTTCCTGCCCGGCCTATAGCAGAATCATGGCTGGGTGGTGACTTTACCTTTCTGACTGGACTGCATATGACATCCTTCACATCATGCATCCTCCGCGGGGGCACGCAGCACAGTGTTTGGCAGTGAGCTGTGTTCCTCGGACACAGCGCATCACCGATCAGGGTAAAGAGCCGAAGACTAGGCTCATTACCATGTGATCAGCTGATCACATGGTCACAGCTGATCACATGTAAACAAATTAGGGTTATCAGTATTTCCCTTCCTCAGTGCTGTCAGTGTCTGAGGAAAGGAAAGCTGATAACCAGCTTATCAAGTTACAGGCGACATTTACAATGATAGTCAGGGCATTGATTATTTTTGTCCTGATTATCAGTGCAGCATATCAGTGTCCAAATCACGTACCTGGTGGAGACTGGAAAGTGATGGAAGCCTCCCTTGCTCCTCCCGTCTACACTCCTGAAGGTGGGGACAGGAAGTGTAAAGGCAAGGAGTGGCACGAGTGCCGAGTAGCTGGTTGGTGATGTCCACTCTATAGGTGGGTAGAGGTGGTAGTCACAGTCCTCAGAGCAGGAAGTACAAGCAGATTGGCATCAGAGCATGTGACAGGAGCGGAACCAGGAGAAGAGCCTCAGTCAGCGACAACCAGGGTAGCAGGGTACCGAATCAGCAGGCGAAGCAAGTCCAGAAGGCAGGCCAGGGTCGGGAACAGCCAGGCAATGCAGTACCAAGTCAGCAGGCAGATCAAGTCCAGTAAACAAGCCAAGTTCAGGATACCAGGAAACAGAGTTAGGGAACAAGCAGTGGCGAAGTCCAAAGGCAAGCCGGGTCATGCGCGAACAAACAGGAACAGAAGATCAGGTCTTGGGAAGTCAGGAATAAGCTGAAGATCATCCATCAACTGTTGACAAAGACAGAGCAGTTTAAATAGGCCACTGGGCGCCAAGTGCTAACTGGTGTGTGCACATGTGCGTGCACGTGTGTGCGCATGCGCACATATCCGTGCGCGATGAACTGGCATTGCAGAAATTATGTTGGTCCTTTGCTTATGAATATTAGCATGAGTGCAATGTGCACGAGCATGTGCAAGTATCCGCACTGGCCTCTTAGTGGTGAAGATCCGGTTTACCTTACAGTCCGTTAGTCCAGCATATCAGTGTTCATCAGTGCAGCATATCAGTGCCCATCAGTGCAGTATATCAGTGCCCATCAGTGCAGCATATCAGTGCCCATCAGTGCAGTATATCAGTGCCACCTATAAGTGTCCAACAGTGCAGCCTTATCAGTGCAGCCTCATCAGTGCCCATCAGTGCCCCACTCATCAGTTATGCAAAATTGTATAACAGAAACAAAGAACATGTTTTTTTTTTCAAAATTTTCATTATTTTATCATTTGTTTAGCAAAAAAAAAACGGCAGTGATCAAGTACCACCAAAAGAAAGCTCTATCTGTCTAAAAAAAAAAAGAATAAAAATGTAACTTGTGTACAATGTTGCATGACCGCACAATTGTCAATTAAAATGTGACAGCTCTGAAAGCTGACAATTGGCCTGGGCAGGAAGGGGGTGAAAGCGCTCTGTATAAGTGGTTAAATTAATTGTATTATCAAGATGAAAACTGAAGGATTTCAAAATACATGTTTGCATTACATTTTAAAGTAGACCAGTGTCAGTAATTTATTACTTTGTTGTTCTAAGAGAAGATTTTATCCTGCGGTAAAGCGGTTTAAGTTGCTATTTATAGTACTTTAATATTCAATTATTTGAATTCTATTGCTATGGCAAGTCAACCATCCCCTTTGATCAGTTAAAGATTATAAGCCAAAGTGTCCATCACTGGCACATCAAGCTGCAAGTTCACAATTTTTATATAATGTTCTTTTATTCTGGGACTTCAGTTAATAGACAAACGGGATGGAAATGTATTTCTTGGCTTGAAAGTGCATAATGCTACTATTTAATCATATACATGTTATTCAAAACCTATTACATAATACATGTAAACACACATGCTGCAGATACATAATTTTAAAAGATATATTTTTATGGGGCCTCAGTTGTGTAACTGTTCAGGCTCAGAGACAGTTACACAACTGACAGTTTTTAGTTTAGACTTATTGATAAATAAGGATGATTTACGGTAATCTGAACAGGTAAATCTTTAAATGCCCTATTTAAAGAGGAATTATTTTCAGCAATAAAGAAAAATCTGTGCGTTACTATTACTATGCATCAAACACTGCAGTTGTTTAACGTTAGGTGAACAAAATAAGCCAATAAAGTAAGGCTGTGCTCCAGAACGCCTGAAGGTGCTCCCTGCATGTTGGGCCTCTGTATGTGGCCACCCTGTGTAAAAGTTTTACACATGTGGGGTATCACCATACTCAGGAGGAATAGAAGAATGTGTTTTGGGGTGTAATTTGTGGTATACATATGCTGTGTGTGAGAAATAACCTGCTAATATGACAATTTAGTGTGGGAAAAAATGACAACTTCAAAAAAGTCACAATGCCTCTTTCTAAATACCTTGGAATGTCTTCTTTCCAAAAAGGGGTCATTTGGGGGGTATTTGTACTTTTCTGGCATGTTAGGGTCTCAAGAAATGAGATAAACTGTCAGTACTTCAGGTGTGATCAATTTTCAGATATTGGCACCATAGCTTGTGGACTGTATAACTTTCACAAAGACCAAATAATATACACAGATTTGTACTTTTTTTTTTACCAAAGATATGTAGCAGTATAAATGTTGGCCAAAATTTATGAAGAAAAATTACTAATTTGCTAAATTTTGTAACAGAAACAAAGAAAAAATCCTTTTTTTTACATAATTGTCAGTCTTTTTTCTCTTATAGCGCAAAAAATAAAAAACCCAACGGTGATTAAATACCACCAAAAGAAAGCTCTATTTGTGTGAAAAAAAGGACAAAAAATTAATTTGGTTACAGCGTTGTATGACTGAGTAATTGTCATTCAAAATGTGAGGGCAACGAAAGCTGAAAATTGGTCTGGGTTTAAGTGCCCAGTAGTCAAGTGGTTAACCACTTAAGGACCGCCTCCTGCAGATATACGTCGGCAGAATGGCACGGCTGGGCACAAGCACGTACCTGTACGTCCTCTTTAAGTGCCTAGTCGAAGCTCCGTGACCGCGGTCGCGGGACTCGCGGACCCGATCGCCGCCAGAGTCCCGCAATCGGTCCCCGGAGCTGAAGAACGGGGAGAGCTGTGTGTAAACACAGCTTCACCGTGGCAGCTTCATTGATCGTGTGTTCCCTAATATAGGGAAACACGATCAATGACATCACACGTCCAGCCCTGCCCCCCTACAGTTAGAAAAACATATGAGCGCACACATAACCCCTACAGCGCCCCCTAGTGGTTAACTCCTAAACTGCACTGTCATTTTCACAGTAAACAATGCATTTTTATAGCATTTTTTGCTGTGAAAATGACAATGGTCCCAAAAATGTATAAAAATGTAATAAAACTATCTCCTATTTTGTAAACGCTAAAAATTTTGCGCAAACCAATCGATAAACGCTTATTGCAATTTTTTTTACCAAAAATAGGTAGAAGAATACGTATCGGCCTAAACTGAGGAAAAAAATACGTTTTTTTATATCTTTTTGGGGGATATTTATTATAGCAAAAAGTTAAAAATATTGCATTTTTTTCAAAATTGTCGCTCTATTTTTGTGTATAGCCCAAAAAATTATGATCAAAGGTGATCAAATACCACCAAAAGAAAGCTCTATTTGTGGGAAAAAAAGGACGCCAACATCCCTTGTAATAGAAAAAAGCATGACTGGTCGTCTTAAATATGAGATCTGGGGTCAAAAAGGCCCTGTTATGGTATGGAGACAGGTGGGTGCCATCTTTTTTTTGTTTCATAAAGTTTTATTAGGTGAATATGAAATCAAACAAAGCATCGTATAGATACATCATATAACTGCATATGTTAACAATAGTGATAAATATCCGAAAGCGTGGTGTCGCAGATTACACTCTTATGCCAAAATATAGTCATTAATCGGACAAAATAATTGAAGAGAGAGAGTCGTAAATGAGAGAACATTAAATAGCATAAAAGGAAAAAAAAAAAAAAATTCACCAAAGAGAATCTTTTTTTTTTTGTTGAACCCATCTCGACCAGTAAACAGGTTATTCAGTTATATATTTATTTCGTGGTCAAGATAAGTAGAGAAGGGGTTGGGGAGATGGGGGAAGGGGAGGAGAAAAAAAAATGGGGAGGGGGAGCTTATTGAAAGTTGTCTGACTTAGGGTAATTTACCAGTATATTCCATCCACTTTATCAAGATGTTTAATAGCCTTGCAGATGGTGCTTTTAAATTTTACTGAATGATTGTTTTATATGTCTGTGACTCTTTGAAGACCATCCAATTATACCATGTTGTCGAGAAATTCGTTATTCTCTCCTGAGAAATACTTATGAGTTCTTCTATTTTTTCTATGTTGTTTATTCTTCTGAACCATTCTATTTTGAAAGGAGTAATATTTGTGCGCCAATGAGCGGGGATACATTGTCGTGCAGCATTGATCATAGTGCCATCTTACCTTCACTCGTCTCCATACCCAGCCACAGACAGGACACAATCGCCTCCGCCGCTTCCTATGGCTTCCACCAGCCGATAACGGTGATCTCACTGCGAATCCGCCACAGAGACCATCATTATTGTAAACCGGACCGCCGGCTAAAGAGATGGATACCTGAGTTATGGCAGCTAGCTGCTGCCATAACAGAGATGTGCCTCTTCAAAGTGCCGATGTATAAAGTTGTGTGGCGGTCCGGAAATGGTTAAAGAAAACCTGTCATGAGACAAACAAGAGGCTGCAATTGCATTATGCTGATCAACTACAGTAGATGTATTACTTTTAAAGTAGGTATGACGATCTGGAAAGCCAGAGAAAAGTCAGAAGTTCTCATGTATCTTTATACATATTCCATGCTAGTGATTTAAAACTGTGAAACAAGAAGGCCAGCTTGACCGCCAGGCTCTACAACCAGAGCTCATCAATGGCAGCCTTCATGTTTCTCACATGAGAAGTTTCTTTTCTGCCTAAACAATATGCCTCCTAGCTCATTAGTAAATAGCATGTTAACAGCCCAAAGACGACCATTGCTACCTAATAATGCACATTTTATATTAGTTAAATGAGAGATGGTACAATCTCACTACCAACTCCCCACTATACAATTTAAAGCTACTCTTTAATCTTTTTAGTATTTCTCAAGCTTTTTTTTAATATTTTAGGTTTTCACTTCCCCGTCCTCTCCTCATTATCTCATGTAATCATGCATTCTATCCATTGTTGCTTTCACAGATCTGGATTAAAGTCTGCATGATAAACAGCTCTGTGCAGGCTGCTGAATGGGAGCAAGTGAGGATACAGAGCACAGTCTTTCATTGCAACTCTTTAGCACTATGTTTCTTTGTTTTTGTTTTTAAATGAAGACTTTCTAAGATTTTTAAAATGAATAAAGCATACATAAAACCTGAACACCTGCCTCCTCCAAATCAGGACACGTTTTACATATACAGAATTCATCTACATAATAAATACCAATAAAAGATGTGTTTTTTTTAATTCACATGTGACAGCAGCAGTTCTCCCATGCACTTTGTGCATGGTATTAAAGCACTGACAGTCCTTGTATGGCTATCCAGTGAAGACTGTATACAAGTGTTTTATAAAGCAATCATATAAATGAGTTGGCTTTCCCTATTACCTAAACACTTAAGTGTCAGTTTCCAAAATAAAGGCTGTGTGGGTTTAACAATATTGTAATGGAACAGTCCTTAGCTCCATCTGGTCTGAGAACGGCATGGGGCACCAATTCATTTGGAGACATACTCACCTAATGGTAATTATTATAATGAAAAGAATGTGATAACAAACAGACACAGACTAACATTCTTGCCATTCTGGTACTTGTAAAAGAGCTGGTCTGTCTGATAAGATTGGAAGACTAGTGGCGCGTTTTGAGGACAGTTCAGTCTACACAAAATCTTTTTTTTCTAATAAAACAAAAATGGATACTTCGTTACAGTATGAGGAGCATATTAGGACTTTTAGGACTGCACCTAAATGGGGAAGGTGCAGATCTGCTGTGAGTGAAGATGGCCGAAAAGGGTTTTAAAATAGGTGACGGGGGGGGGGGGCAGAGATAGTCAGCGCAGAACATATTCCAGAAGGTAGTATTGTGGGCATTAGTGGAAGGTTGACTAAAACCTGGGTGGCTTAATTTCAATGTAAAAATATATATAAAAGCAAAGGAGGAGGCCTTCAAAAATAGAGGGACCATCATCAGCATTCCAACTTTACAAAGAATGCAACAAGAAATGTAAGGGTGCAATCAGGGCGGTTAAAATAGAACACGAAAGTCACATAGCAGAGGAGAGTAAAAAAAATCCCAAGAAATTATTTAAGTACATAAATAGTAAGAAAGGGAAGTCAGATCATATTGGTTCCATAAAGAATGATGAAGGGAATCTGGTTACTAAGTATGGAGAGATGGCGAAGATATTGAATTTATTCTTCTCCTTAGTCTCTACGAGGGAATCTGGGGGCTTCAGAGACCAAAACTGCAATGTTTATCCTCATGACAGTCCTAGGAAGGACCCTCATGGCAAACAGAGGACAGAATTAGAATTAGACTTCAAAAATTTAACATTAATAAGTCACTGGGACCAGATGGTTTGCACAAGAGGGTCCTTAAGGAACTCAGTCAAGTAATTGCCAGACCATTGTTTTTAATTTTTACGAACAGTCTACTGACTGGAATGGTACATGCTGATTGGAGAAAAGCCAATGTAGCACCAATATTTAAAAAAGGGCCAAGATACATCCCTGGGAATTACAGACCAGTTAGCCTAACATCAATTGTATGCAAGCTCTTGGAGGGGATGATAAGGGACCATATACAAGATTTTAGTAATGACAACAATATCATTAGTAGCATGGATACATGAAGAATTGTTCTATTAACCTTCTATGTGGACGTGAGCTGCCATCCGGATAAAGAAAGGCCCGTAGATGTGGTGTATCTGGATTTTGCAAAGGCATTTGATACAGTACTCCATAAACATTTACTGTACAAAGGTTTGTTGGCATGGACCATAGGGTGAGTACATGGATTGAAAACTGGGTACAGTGGCGAGTTCAGAGGATAGTGATAAATGGGGAGTACTCGGAATGGTCCAGGGTGATAAGTGTGGTCCCCCAGAGTTCTGTCCTGGGACCAATCCTATTTAATTTATTTATAAACGACCTGGAGGATGGGATAAACAGCTCAATCTGTATTTATGGATGATACCAAGCTAAGCAGAGCAATAACTTCTCTGCAGGGTGTGGAAACCTTGCAAGAAGATCTGAACAAATGAATGGGGTGGGCAACTACATGGCAAATGAGGTTTAACCACTTAAGGACCCCTTCACGCTGATATACGTCAGCAGAATGGCATCCGCGACCCGGTCCGAAGCTCTGTGACCGTGACTGCGGGACTCGCGGACCCGATCGCCGCTGGAGTCCCGCGATCGGTCCCCGGAGCTGAAGAACGGGGAGAGCCGTGTGTAAACATGGCTTCCCCGTTCTTCACTGTGGCTCCGTCATCGATCGTGTCATCCCTTTTATAGGGGGACACAATCGATGACATCACACCTACAGCCACACCCCCCTACAGTTGTAAACACACTTCAGGGAACACATAACCCCAACAGCGCCCCCTGTGGTTAACTCTCAAACTGCAACTGTCATTTTCACAATAAACAATGCATTTTAAAAGCATTTTTTGCTGTGAAAATGACAATGGTCCCAAAAATGGTGTCAAAATTGTCCGAAGTGTCCACCATAATGTCGCAGTCACGAAAAAAATCGCTGACCGCCGCCATTAGTAGTAAAAAAATTTTTTTTATAAAAATGCAATAAAACTATCCCATATTTTGTAAACGCTATAAATTTTGCGCAAACGAACCGATAAACGCTCATTGCGATTTTTTTTTACCAAAAATAGGTAGAAGAATACGTATCAGCCTAAACTGAGGGAAAAAATGTTTTTTTATATATATTTTTGGGGATGTTTATTATAGCAAAAAGTAAAAAATATTGCATTTTTTTAAAAATTGTCGCTCTATTTATGTTTATAGCGCAAAAAACAAAAACCGCAGAGGTGATCAAATACCACCAAAAGAAAGCTCTATTTGTGGGAAAAAAAGGACGCCAATTTTGTTTGGGAGCCACGTCGCACGACCGCGCAATTGTCAGTTAAAGCGACGCAGTGCCGAATCGCAAAAAGGGGCAAGGTCCTTTAGCTGCATTTTGGTCCGGGTCTTAAGTGGTTAATGTAGAAAAATGTAAAATAATGCATTTGATATGAATGCAATCTACTCACTAGGGGGTGAATCTCTGGGGGCATCTAGGATGGAAGAGGATCTGGGGGTCCTAGTATATGACAGGCTCAGCAATGGCATGTCATGCCAAGCTGCTGCAAGCAAAGCAAACAGAATATTGGCATGCATTAAAAAGGGGATTAACTCCAGAGAAAAAACAATAATTCTCCCACTCTACACGACTCTGGTCCGGCCACACCTGGAGTATGCTGTCCAGTTCTGGCACCAGTCCTCAGGAAGGATGTGCTGGAATTATAGAGTCCAGAGAAGGGCAAGAAACAAATAAAGGGACTGGAGGACCTTACTTAGGAAGAAAGGTTACGAGCACTGAACTTGTTCTCTCTGGAGAGGATAAAACTTTTCTATGAAAGGGAATTTAATAAAACACGTGGCCATTCACTAAAACTAGAAGAAAATCGGTTTAACCTGAAACTGCGCAGAGGGTTCTTTACTGTAAAAGAGCATAAACACATGATTTACATGTGTTCCTCCAACGTTACCAGTTTATTGCAATACTAAATAAAAACTATATTATAATATTGTATAAACAATTAATATAAACCCTCCTTTTCTCATAAGTCTCTTACATCTTTATTCTGAAACAATTATAAAATTATAAGAAATGTAGCGACTTGGTCTAAACGTAATCAGGACAGTACCATCAAACAGCAGGAAATGGAGTTACAACTCCTCCTAGATGAACAAAAAAAGACCCCGTCAATAGACATTAGACACAAAATTGACTGAATTTGACCCTCACCACCCAGGCACAAAAGTCTATTCGATGGTCAAAGCATAGATACCACACTATGGGTGACAAACCCACTACCCTGCTAGCCAGGAAACTAGTACCCCGGAAGTTCTCCCCCACTTTACCCAAATTGAAACTGAGTAATGGGCAACCAACCCCGAAACCGCAATTGATAACACGAGAATTCCAAGACTTTTTCTCATCATTGTGTCGCCAAAAGGCCCAATTCTCGATAGAGAGAGCAGACAAATTCTTTCAAAATGTTCCACAGCTCCAACGAGCTCATACTGAGCTTATGGAAGGTGAATTCTCAGAGGCAGAAATTAAAATGGCCATTAAATCCTTACACCCATTTAAGGCCCCTGGCCCAGATGGCTTTTCAGGTCACTACAGTGGGTGACCGCGATATTGTGTCAATCTCGCTCCCTTTCTCAGCGAGATTGACCACCTACGAGCCCCATCGCGGGGGCCATGCCCTGGGCTGGCTTGCCGCGAGGGAGACAAAGCCGTCATAGAAGCGACGGGGATCCGACTTGGATTCCCGCCAATTCTAGCTGCGGCGTTTGGTATGAATCCTGAGAGGGAACTCCACGCCAAATTTTAAATAAAAAACCGGCATAGGTTCCCCCCCAGGTGCATATCAGGCCCTTAGGTCTGGTATGGGTTGTAAGGAGACCCCCGCACAGCAAAAAAACGGCGTAGGGGTCCCCCCACAATCCATACCAGACCCGTATCCAAAGCACGCTGCCCGGGCGGTCAGGAAAGGCGTGGGGACGAGCGAGCGCCCCCCCCTCCTGAGCCATAACAAGGCCTCATGTCCTCAACATGGGGGGGTTGGGTGCTCTGGGGCAGGGGGGCGCACTGCGGCCCCCCCACCCCAGAGCACCCTGTCGCCATGTTGATAAGGACAAGGCCTCTTCCCGAAAAACCCTGGCCGTTGGTTGTCGGGGTCTGCGGGCGGGGGGCTTATCGGAATCTTTGAGCCCCTTTAATAAGGGGGCCCCCAGATAACGGCCCCCCACCCTAGGTGAATGAATATGGGGTACATCGTACCCCTACCCATTCACCTGGAGGCAAAGTGTAAAAGAAAATAAACACACAACACAGGGTTTTTAAAGTAATTTATTAGTCAGCTCCGGGGGCCACCCTCTCTTCTTTAGCACTTTTACCGGGGGGGGATTCTTCTTCCGCTTTCCGGAGGTCTTCTTCCGCTCTCCGGGGGTCTTCTCCCATCTTCTCCGCTCTCCGCTGTCATCTCGGCGCTCCCCGGTTCTTCTCCCGCTCGCTCTCCGGTGCCTTCTTCTTCAGGGCTGGCCGCCGCTATCTTCATGTGTTAGTTCAATTACTAGTGGGGCCAGCCCGCTCTTCTGTGACATCTTTTTCTCTTCTTCTCTTCTTCCCATGTTGACACGACACTTCTTCCCGCTGTTATGCCGGGTACGCGGTTCGCACCGATTTATATAGGCCTCTCTTATGATGTCACAGTCCCATCATGCTCCGGTACCTACCCACGTGGGTAGGTACCACGTGGGTAGGTACCGGAACATGATGAGACTGTGACATCATAAGAGAGGCCTATGTAAATCGGTGCGAACCACGCACCCGGCATAACAGTGGGAAGAAGCGTCGTGTCAGCATGGGAAGAAGAGAAGAAGACGTCACAGAAGAGCGGGCTGGCCCCGCTAGTAATTGAGCTAACACACGAAGATAGCGGCAGCCAGCCCTGAAGAAGAAGGCACCGGAGAGCGAGCGGGAGAAGAACCGGGGAGCGCCGAGATGACAGCGGAGAAGATGGGAGAAGACCCCCAGAGAGCGGAGAAGACGCCCGGAGAACGGAAGAAGACCCCCGGAGAGCGGAAGAAGACCCCCCTGGTAAAAGAGCTAAAGAAGAGAGGGGGGCCCCCGGAGCTGACTAATAAATTACTTTAAAAACCCTATGTTGTGTGTTTATTTTCTTTTACACTTTGCCTCCAGGTGAATGGGTAGGGGTACGATGTACCCCATATTCATTTACCTAGGGTGGGGGGATGGTATCTGGGGGCCCCCTTATTAACCACTTAAAGACCTTAGGTGTTTTTCAGATTTGGTGTTTGCAAGACTAAAACAGTTTTTTCTGCTAGAAAATTACTTAAAACCCCCAAACATTATATATTTTTTTTTCTAACACCCTAGAGAATAAAATGGCGGTCATCGCAATACTTTTTGTCACACCGTATTTGCGCAGCAGTCTTACAAGCGCACTTTTTTTGGAAAAAATTCACTTTTTTTAATTAAAAAATAAGACAACAATAAATTTGGCCCAATTTTTTTATATATTGTGAAAGATAATGTTACGCCGAGTAAAATGATACCCAACATGTCACGCTTTAAAATTGCGCCCGCTCGTGGCATGGCGTCAAACTTTTACCCTTAAAAATCTAGATAGGCGACGTTTAAAAAATTCTATAAGTTGCATTTTTTGAGCTACAGAGTAGCTCTAGGGCTATAATTATTTCTCTCTCTCTCTAACGATCGCGGCGATACCTCACTTGTGTGATTTGAACACCGTTTTCATATGCGGGCGCTACTCGCGTATGCGTTCGCTTCTGCGCGCGAGCTCGTCAGGACGGGGCGCTTTAAAAAAAAATTTTTTTTGTTTTCTTATTTCATTTTATTGATTTTATTATTTTTTACACTAAAATATTAAAAAAAAAAATGATCACTTGTATTCCTATTACAAGGAATGTAAACATCCCTTGTAATAGAAAAAAGCATGACAGGTCCTCTTAAATATGAGATCTGGGGTCAAAAAGACCTCAGATCTCATATTTAGGCTTAAATGCAAAAAAATGACAAAAAAAAATTGTCTCTTTAAGAGGCTGGGCGGGACTGACGTTTTGACGTCACTTCCGCCCAGCAGAGCTATGAGGACGGGTGGGGGCCATCTTGCCCTCACTCAAGTCCTCGCTCTCCAGGCGGCAGCATCGGATCTCCTCCGCCGCTACCGACGGCTCCGGTAAGCGGCGGAGGGCGCGGAAAAGCGGCAGGAGGGGGGGGGGCCCTCTCCCGCCACCGATAACGGCGATCTCGCGGCAAATCCGCCGCAGAGACCGCCGTTATCGTTTACACGGCCGCCCGCTGAAAACATGGATATCTCAGTTGTGGCAGCAGCTGCTGCCGTTACTGAGATATCCATGTTTAAAAAGAGGACGTACATTTACAATACGCGGGTCTTTAAGTAGTTAAAGGGGGCTCCCAGATTCCGATAAGCCCCCCACCCGCAGATCCCAACAACCAACGGTCAGGGTTGTCGGGAAGAGGCCCTGTCCTTATCAACATGGGGACAGGGTGCTCTGGGGCAGAGCGCCCCCCTGCCCCAGAGCACCCAACCCCCCCATGTTGAGGGCATGCGGCCTGGTACGGCTCAGGAGGGGGGGCGCTCGCTCGTCCCCACACCTTTCCTGACCGGCCTGGCAGCGTGCTTTGGATACGGGTCTGGTATGGATTGTGGGGGGACCCCCCACGCCAGTTTTTCGGCGTAGTTGGGTCTCCTTACAACCCATAACAGACCTAAGGGCCTGGTATGCTCCTGGGGGGGGGACCCATGCCTTTTTTTATTTAAAATTTGGCGTGGAGTTCCCTCTCAGTATTCATACCAACCGCCGCAGCTAGAATTCGCGGGAATCCAAGTCGGATCCCCATCGCTTCTATGACGCGCTCGCTGGAATGTGCTTTGTCTATTCCAGCGAGATGTCGGCACCCTGTCGCCGAGAATCAGCACGATGCTGTCGTGCTGGAAACACATTCTCAGCAACAGGTACAGTACTACCGGAAATACCAAGAAACTCTTACAAGTTTGTATGGGAACCCGTGGCCCTCCCCTATTTAGGAATTAATCTAACTTTATCGATACATACCCTGTACTCCCTAAACTATCCTGCACTCTACAAACACTTAGCGGCAGACCTGATTAGATGGCAGATACATCCTCCATCGTGATTCGGCAGACTATACTCTATAAAGATAAATATCCTTCCTAGGATCCTCTATCTTTTTCGCACGTTGCCTATTGCTTTGGTCAAAACTGATTTATTGAACTTTCAAAGGAAGCTACTTCAGTTTCTCTGAGGTGACAAGAGGCCTAGGGTGAACCGACGCACGCTATATACCCCAAAAATGAAGGTGGGCTTGGGGGTCCCTGATCTTCTCAAATATTTTTATGCCGCTCAACTGTCCCAGCTTATCCGGTTCCACTCCTCCCAGCCTCACCCATTATGGATGCATATAGAATCGTAGTCATGCCCATCCAAATTGATATCACATATTTTATGGTTACCAGCTCGAGACCGACCCCCGATTTTATTCCCCTCCCTCTCCCTTTCATTTAGTATCTGGGATACACTAGATAGATAGATCTAAACCTCACTTGTTCAAGTCCCTGCATGGCCCATTGGCTCCGTTGCTGCGAAACAAAGAAAGAAACAAAGAAAGAATTCACCCCAGGCCTCACCCCTCATTCAACTGGTGGACCAATAAAGGGCTCCTACGCATTGCAGACATCTGTGATCGCATGTTCACTAAACAGACCTTAATAGAAAAATACCAGATGCCAGACTCAGAACATTACTGGTTTGTTCAATTGAAACATTACCTAGACACATTGTCTCGCAAGAGTGACCTGGCGACCATGACGCCCATGGAATACTTATGTCACAAATGTGATAAAATTAGGGGTCATATTTCTAAATTGTACACTATCTTAACACATACTTTGGTTAAACAAGCTTCCATGGTCAAGTGGAAGCAAGACCTCCAAGAACACGTTGAATTAGAGGAATGGCACTTGATTGCTCAAGCAGCTTCCAAATCTCTTATTAACACCTCTATTGTAGAGGCAAACTATAAGGTCCTTATAAGGTGGTACATGCTACCGACCAGGTTAGCCACATATGTCCCAGGAGCTTCTCCAAAATACTTCAGAGGTTGTGGACAAGATGGAGTGGCTTACCACATATGATAGCAATGCCCCAAGGTGCGTAGATTTTGGATAAGGGTGTACAACTTTATTTATACCCTTACCCAAGTCAACCTAACTAAATCCTCTAAACAAGCCCTGCTGGGGCTAAAAGTTGATGTAGCCTCAAAAAAACAGAGAAGGCTTTTTACTTTTATATTCACCTCTGCCAGAATAACTATAGCCAGGAATTGGAGGTCAGCTGCCACCCCATTTGACCAGCTTAAGCATAAGCTCTCTTGGCTCATGATGAATAAAAGGCTCTCGGCAGTCTTGAATGACAAACTAGTGGTCTTTAAAAAAGTTAAGGAGCCTTTGAGTGGCAGGGATCGGAGCTTGGGGTCTCCCCCCCCCTTTTTTCTCTCTCTTTTTTCCTCTCTACTTTGTATCCTTTTGGTTTCATAAGGAGTTTGACAAGTTCTATCTGAGTTCCAAGACAGAGGTACCCAGTGTTTTCACTGGTATAAACCAAAGGTACTCTGCAATTACTATAATGTCTGCATGGTTCACTTTTGTTATTTCCGATGGGAAAACGCTAATAAAAACATTGAAACAAAAGTTAAAGTAAAAGGGATAACTATCCTCATAATTTTTTAGCACACCCTAATTGTATTACCAATATCCCATAATGTTTTGGAAATGCACAAGGACATTGTAATAGTATTGCTATTTTGTACTTGGCATTCGGATCTTTATTGTTTACAAAATCAATAAAAAAGATTGAAAAAAAAAATAAGAAATTTTATTATAAAAACATAAGAATTCCTATTGATGACAACTCTAGAATGACATATACGATAGTTTTTCCCCCTTCCCAGTGCCAGTCAGTGGAACCCAAGCATTGTGCTTTCATATTTGAAGCACAAGTCAGTACGCCTAATCTAAGTGCCAATTCAGGTGATTTGGAAAGACCAGTAAAACACATAACTTGTCTGACATGGATGTTAGGCACATCTGGCACACTGGGCGTAAATGTATATTTAATCCATTGTGGTTTCATCCTTAATACACTGCATTCTATTCATAATTTTGCTCCTAATTATTTTTTAATTCCTAGAACAGATTAACTTTGACTTCTTTTTCCACTTCCAGTCTGGCTGTGGTTCTTGGTTTAAGTAACTATTTCTTTACTGTGTGCCAAACATCATTTATAGCTTTCATTGTCTTTGAGGCATCCGGACTAATTCTTCCAATTAAGCTAAAAAGTGCTGTCTCGATAAAACCTTTCCCCTTGAACTGACGTTGCCTGAAAACCTGCCCCAATCTTATAGCAAAAGAGCAGACTATACAACTTCTATAATTGGTGTCTAACTGTGTAAACTACTTTAATAAAGAGAAAGGTGACAGCGAGCAACATGACCCCAAAATGTCCACTTACCAATAAGAAGCAAAAACAATTTGCTGAATGGTCTCAAAGATGATAGCCATACAAATGAAAAGGCAAGTGGTTTACAGCATCAGTCTGATGTGTCTGCGTCTTCATTGTTGGAATAGAATAGTATATCCTATCTTACTCTATTCTAAATGATCCTTAACAAGTCATGACCAATCCATCCTTATTCAATGCAAAATGAAGCCTCATTTTTTTTTTTTTTTTACTTATTATTCAGTCAGGCTGCATTACAAGAAAAGAATATCGCTTTTTTTCCCCCTATTTTTATGGTGTGAATGTGTGTTTTTTTTGTGTGTGTGTTTGTTGACTATGGTAAAAAGTTGGTCTTGTGTCAGCAGCACTCAGGAGAGCCGGAATGTGTACAGAGGTCTGGGTCTCCAGTGGCCTGACACTCCCCATACACTGTTCCTTAATAAACAATGCTCATGCCCACTGCTAGAAGCCAGAGATTTGGACCACTGTACTCTGTGTGAAAGTAGTGATCAGGCTCTCCAGTGTACTGCCGACACAGGAAAGCATTTACAGCAGTCAACGCACAGTCAAAGCATGTTGCAGTGTATTGTGAGTGTGAACAAAGAGTGGTAACAGTGAGAGAGTCTTAAAGGGGTATGGTTAAAAAAATAATCCTCAGGAGTGATTAATGCACGACATGTAGGGGTCCGAATTAAGTAACATAAACTGTTAAAAGGTCAGGAGTAAGTGCTGCACAGATTGCAGAGGTTCAAGAAAAAGTAACAGACAGAGTGCAGAAGTAAGTAATAAGTAAAACACAGAGGTCAAGAGTAAGTAAAGTACAAAGATCATGGGCCATGAATAATATGTATGGCGTGAATGGAGCAGGAGTAAGTAACACACAGAATGCAGAGATCAAGACTAAGTAATGCACAGAGTGCAGGGGTCAGAAGAAGGTAATCACACATAGTGCAGGGGTCATGAGTAAGTAAAGCACAGAGTGAAGGAAACCAGAGTAAATAACATACAGAGTTCAGGGGTCAGGCGAAAGTAACATTACATTACAGAGTTCTAAAATGAGTAACACATAGAGGGCCAAATCCTCAAAAATCCTGCATAACTTATCTTTTCCCATTTAAGTTACACTGACTTAAAATTTCTACCTAAGTGCCCGATCCACAAAGCACTTACCTAGAAATTTCAGGCCGTGTAACTTAAATGTCTCCGGCGCAAGGCGGTCCTCTTCTGCAGGGGGCGATGACAATTTAAATGAGGCGCGCTCCCACGCCGGCCGTACTGCGCATGCTCGTGACGTAATTTTCCCGATGGGCAGGGCGCGAAATTACGTTACGCCGGGCTTTGTGGATTGCGACGGGACAATAAAGTTGCGTCGGGTAAAAAAAAAGTTACGCGCCGGAAAAAAAAATTCAAAATTAAAAAAAAATTGCGGCGATCGAAAAAAAGGTCTGTTTTTACAAGGTGTTACTAGTTTACACTTTGTAAAAGCAGAACTAATTTTACGTATGCAAACGTAAACTTACGCAGAAAACACAAAGCTGAAAAGCTTTGTGGATCTCCGTAAGTCCTCATTTGCATACGCAAAGCGGCATTTCAAAGCAAAATGCCCCCAGCGGCGGATGCGGTACTGCATCCTAAGATCTGACAGTGTAAGTGTCTTACAGATGTCAGATCTTCTGCCTATCTTTGGAAAACTGCTTCTGAGGATCAGTTCCAAAGATAGGCACAGGGATACGCAGGCTGAACAGCAGTTCCGCCTGCGTATCCCTTTTGAGGATTTGGCCCAGAGTACAGAGGTCAAAAGTAGGTAAACTCACATAGCGTAGAGGCCAGGAGTAAGTAACACAAAGAATGTAGGGGTCAAGAGTAAGTAACACACAGAGTTAAGGGATTAGGAGTTAGTAAAATACAGAGTTTAGGGGTTAGGAGTGACTAATGCATAGACTGTAGATGTCAAGGGTAAGTAATACTGAAAGTAAAGGTGTTAGTAACATATAGTGGGCAAAGGTTAGAGGTAAGTAACACACAAAGTGCTTCTCAAGCAAAAGTGTGTAGAAAGTAGTGTATGTGGTATTTATAAAATTAGTACATAGAATGCATTTGCAGCTTGCCACCCATGAAAAATATTTGCTACCCATGGCTATCCTCTTTGAGGCCATTCAGCAGATCTGCTGTTGATGTTTTAGTGCTCTATGACAGTACCTTTGTTTTCCTATTACAGACCTGAATCTCTCCAAAAGCCTGTCTATCGCAGACAGTGACATCTGATGTGGTCCCCCCTTGCTTCAGAGATAACTACTCAATGATAGTATAGGCACTTGTTGGCCATTCAGAAACCAACACTTCGTCCAGTACTTTACCCCCCACACCCCAGGATAAAACCGCCTCTAGTACATGTTCCCCACTGCTTCACTGAAATCTACTCACCAAACCCTGACAGTGTATTGCATCTGGATATGAATGCCCAGGACCCGCTGCTATGTCTGAATGGTCGTGGTTGCTGTTCAGCTTTACCGCCTGTAGCTGTGGTTTCAAAGGAAGCCTTTTTTTTTCGCATTGTTCTTGCATTCTGTGTATCATCTTGAAGTCAATTTCTCCCGCCTTAAACCTATCAAAAAATGTATATGCCAGTTTAAAATGTTTAGCCTTTTAATGTAGTCGATACCATTGATTAAACAGGAGGGTTGGTACAACTTTTTAAATACATCTTTTCACTTTCTCCCAAATAGACATCATGAGGTGTTAGTTTGTATTTTGGCCAAAACATGCAAGCTTGCTACCCACACCATGGGTCTTCATGTCTGATGAATCCTCCATTGACACTTAAAATCAAAGCGTTACCTGGGCGTGTTCTGGGACTATGCTTAAGTAACTCACTAAGAGGCTCTGTTTATTTTTGTACATTCAAAATATGCATATTTGCCCCCTGTTTGGCTTTGTTAACTTTGATCCAGGCTCTTTAGCTTGAAACTAAGGGCAAATATGACAGTTGTTTGACCTATCAGTTGCCTGACCTTACTTGCTTTCTCAAAACTCTTCAAGGGGTTGTAAAGGTTTGTTTTTTATTTTCTATATAGGTTCCTTTAAGCTAGTGCATTGTTGGTTCACTTACCTTTTCCTTCCATTTCCCTTCTATGTTTTTTTTTCTTTGTCTGAATTTCTCACTTCCTGTTTCTCCTCAGTAAGCTTGTCCCCATCATCCGAGCCGTTCTGGCTGGGGGTTAGTCAGCCAGAACAGCTTACTGAGGAGGAACAGGAAGTGAGAAATTCAGACAAACAAAACAAAGAAAAAAAAACATTTAGAAGGGAAATGGAAGGAAAAGGTGAGTGAACCAACAATGCACTAGCTTAAAGGATCCTGAAAAAAGACCAACTCACATATGGTAGCATGTGGTTGCCATCATCCCATAGTACTAGAAATTAATCGAAAATACCTCATAGAGTGGGATTGTGTAGGCAACGCAAAATAAAGTTTCAAAAATATATATGAAAAAATATATATCAATTTATTACAAAAATAGATACAGCATATACAAAAAAATAAATATCTTGAGAATTACATGAATATACATAATACAAAACATAGATGATGCAGATACTGTCCGGCATACGGTACCATCACCAATTGGGAGGTAAGTTGTAGCTGAAAGCCGACGCGTTTCGAATGCTACGCATTCTTCATCATGGCATAAACAAGTATTACATCTGAAGTAGATCAAAAAGTGTTGTAAATATTAAATACATTCACGTTGTAACATTGTACTTCCTTCATTTAAATGCAGAAACAGCACATATATACCTTCTTCATCAAACAAAGAAAAGGCACAAACATTAGTGAAAAATCTCACCTATTGCTTAAAAAATTCCGCGCCCAAGGGCGTGGAGCAAGAGGCCCCTCGATGTCCTGGGACCCAGATGTCTCCTATTGCAGGCTGCACCATACAGAAAGATCCCTATTTGATATCACTCATAGAGTGGATAGAACCAATTGGTTCAATTTAAGTGGTGTTGGAAATCCTATATGAAGGAGATAGAGTGGAGAAATGGCCCCCCAGGGGAAAGAAAAAGAGAAACATAAAGTTCCCATCAGTATTGTATCAAAATATGCCAGTGTTGAGCATCAATTCATTGGTTGGAGATTGTATTCCAAGCAGTTCATGAGAACTCACCACCAGTAGTTGGGAATCTTGTATCCAAATCAGGCTGACTCTAGGTAAATCCTGAAAAGGATTTTTGGTTTCCCCAGGCAGGTTCCCCTTGGAGGTAAAAAACAGCTCCTTGCTCTCCTAGATGTGGAGAGGGAATGACACCACATAACCCTCTTGGCCCTCCTTAAGTACCTACCTTGACTCTATTCAGGTGATGTAATCCTCCCCTTAATCACCACACCGATTGTCCCAGCTTGTAGTTGTTTAATAGCCATGTGTGGCTCCCTCTTTCTATCAAAAACGCCGCTTCTGCGAGGCGCATTAAAGCGCCGTCATTGATTGTGTATACATCGGCGTCACTTCCGAAACCGGAAGTACCGCCGCGGCCATTTTGGTAGTGGATTCGATTGCCAGTCGATCTGCGTCACTTCCGCAATCGGAAGTGCTACCGCGGCCATTTTATTGGTTGGTTATGTATGAGATGTCTGAAGACATCTCAACCAGATCCGGAAGTTCCCCGGCGGCCATTTTGGAAGAGGGCCCAGACGTGTATTAGAGGTCTGGCATGTATCTCCAACAGGGAGAGCAGCCAGATCACAGAGATGGAATTAAAAAAGTGGTGGGAAGGTAAAGAGCTCAAGCCATGACAATAATCACTGCTTGAAAAAATAACAAAAACGGGCTAAGCCCAGGTTTGAGTTATAGAGTAAAAATTGTTTAGGTTAGTGAGGTACTGTTCTCCTGCAGTTCTTTAAGGAACCACTGGGAGACACTTGCGGAGTAAAAAGCCACAGCTGCCTTTTGTATTCACCTAAGAGGATATGGCTATCTCACTTATGGTAAATTTTGAGGACATTTGGGTACAAAGCCCAATGTCTCCCCTGGCAGCTGATGAGTCAAAAAAATAGGGAAAGGATGGAAACAACCTGCAAATTAACCATAGAGACACCGATGTCCCATTAACCGGGGTAAATGGCCAATGTCCCACATCTCCAAGCTATAGAACCAAAAAAGCAAAAATAGGTTAAATAAAGGAACAGATTGTCCATATCCACAATTTTAGCTTAAATTCCCTTCCAATTAGTCTGCATCTATGCAGCTTTTTAATAGAAGGAAAAATTAAGTCAAATAACATATCAATTGCAAAAAACAATTCCAAAAATATATACATACAATAATAAGAAAACCCCCTATATTTCTAAGTGTCATATTTGCATTTGGCCCTAACCTGAAATTATCTAGTGTACCCACCACAGTGGGGTAAAGAGGGAAGCTTTGTTATGCTTGAGAGAAAAGTCTACCAGGAAATCAAAAACAGGGATAGAATTCTTCTTCCCTGATTGAAACCCTAGTCGGTTTTGCCAGAGGAAAATCCCTCCAAGAAAGGCCTGAAGCTCTCACTTTCGTTGAGACCGGGGGGTGTAGTGGCCCTCAGATACCTAATCCAACGCATTTCACGTTGCAGTAGGATCTTGTTCCAGTCACCCCCTCGTAAGGGAATATGTATACGGTCCAACACAGTAAAATTGATATTAGGCATATGATAGCCATGATGCTTGGCTACATGTCGACCCAATGGGAGGTAAAGATTACAGATGCGCATAGAGTGCATATGTTTCTCTATCCGCTTGTGTAATTCTTGTTTGGTTTTACCCACGTAAAATGAACCACACTGACACTGCATGAGGTATACCACTCCCGGAGTTTTGCAATTCGCAAAATGTTTCAGGGAGAAGGTATCCCCATTTGGCAGTGTCAGTGTGGTTCTCTTCCCTATGACTGAGCACTGGGCACATGCCCCACAGGGATATGTGCCAAATGTTTTGCACAGATCTTTTTTGCTGTTTCCTTTGTATTCGCTTTGAACCAGCAATGTACCTATAGAAGGGGCTTTTTTAAAAGTAATCTGTGGCTGGTTAGTAATCAGGTTTTTCAAGATTGGGTCTTCTGTCAAGATAGGCCAGAACTTGGAGATCGTCTTTCTGATTTTTTGATGTTCATTGGAGAAGTTTATGATAACTCTAGTGTTGGATTCTTCCTTTTTATTAACAGTTTTGGGTTTAAAGATGAGGGACCGTCTATTTGTATCTCTCACTCTATTGAAGGCCTTCTTCAGGCTAGTTTTGGTATAGCCTCTCACCAGAAGGCGTTCAGATAGCAAGTCACTCTCTTTTTGAAAGTCAGCATCCGTAGAGCAATTCCTTCTAAGCCGAAGGAACTGACTGTATGGAATAGATTTCTTCAGAACTTCAGGATGGAAACTCTCCGCGTGAAGCAGAGTGTTTCCCGCCGTTTCTTTTCTGAATAAAGATGTGCCGATTGCACCATCCAATTCTTTGAAAATACGGATATCCAAAAAGCTGAACTCTGTGTCATTGTATGACATGGTAAAGAAAAGATTGAAGCTGTTGATGTTCATCAGCCTCAACATTTCTATGAGTTCATTTTCCTGACCGTCCCAAACAATAAAAATGTCATCTATGTAACGCTGCCAAACAAGAATGTTGGCAGCGCACATAGATGCATTTTCTCCTAACAAAAATTCCCGCTCCCACTCCCCCAGGTACAAGTTTGCGTATGAGGGTGCACAGCACGTCCCCATAGCAACACCCTGCACCTGGAGGTAGTGGGAGCCTTGGAAAAGGAAGGTATTATGCTGGAGAATGAAATCCAGCATAGTAAGGATAAAATAATTGAACTTCCAATCTGTAGTTGGTCTTCGTTTAAGTACCTGCTCAATGGCTTCTAGACCCAGTTTATGCGGAATACTGTTGTAAAGTGATTCTACATCTATGGTTACTAGGATAGCATCTGGGGGTATGGTTAAATCCTCCAGCATCTGAAGAAGATGGATTGTATCTCTAGTATAAGATGGTAGATCAAGTACGTGGGGCCAGAGGTACTGGTCAATTACTTGACTGACACCCTCAGATATTGATCCATTGCCAGATATGATTGGACGTCCCGGCGGATCCTGTAAATTTTTGTGCACCTTTGGTAGGGAATACATGGTCGGTTGTCGTGGGTGCTGTGTTCTAATAAAGTCCCAGACATCTTTAATAATACTGCCATTGCTGTAAAAATTGTCAACGAGCTCATAAAACTCCCCATTGAACCTGTCTACAGTTGCTGCTGTGATTTTCTTATAGCATTGTCTATTGTTCAATATTTTTAGGCACATTCTCTCGTAATCAATGTTGTTCATCAGAACTACATTTCCGCCCTTACCTGATGCTTTAATTGTCAGATTCGGGCTGTTTTTAAGGGTTTTCAATGCATGTTGCTGCTCGATGGTCAGATTTCTGTGATTATTGTCCTTTTTTTAACGTTTCCAATTCTTTGGAAACCTGTTTGACAAATAAAGAAATCGCTGGATTCAAACTCAAAACAGGGAATTTGTTAGATTTCCTTTTAAAACTTTTGATTTTGAAGATATTGCCTTCCTCAGTTTCCCCATCCGCTTCCTCCTTCAATTCCTCTTCCCATGCGTCATCAAGTGAGGCATTCTCCTGTAAAAGGAGATTTAAGTCTCGTAAGGCTCTGAAATCAGCCGCTTTGAGATTAGGGGCCACTTCATCTTCCTGTTTTGTATGTTTATAGTAGAGACCTTTATAAAAGAGTCTCCGTGCAAATAGGTTGATATCCTTGATTACCTCAAAGGAATCGGTACTATTAGTGGGGCAGAAGGAAAGTCCAAGACATAAAACTTCCTGCTCCACTGCTGTTAAAGCATGTGAGGATAAATGTATGATGTTATTGTGTTCTCCTCTTGCGGTATCTCCACTGCCAGATCCATGGTCATCTGTGTTTGAAAAAGTGGGGGCGTTGATGACACCCCCTTCTTCTCCAAAAAATTATCTAAGGGGGTATGTGAAATTTTTGAAATTGCCCCAGTGTCTTTGCGGGGAAAAAGTTTACATCTATTTGAGGGGGATCCCCTGGTGTTTCCACTTGAAGCCCTCCTTGCCAGGCTACCTCAATAACACACCCAATTACCTCACCACAACTCACATATGTTAGCATGGCCCTCTAATTTTTTGATATAGTATTCTTTTTTGATCCTCATAAATTGTTTCCATCCCCCGAGGGGGGTTCCCTCAAGGGGAGAAGGACTTAGGATCGGAAAGAGTTGTTGATAACCCAATTAGGGTCCAACATATAGGTCATAGTGGTTTTTCATTGTTTCTTTTGGTCTATTTTTTGAGGTTTTCTACACCCATCCACAGTATGGGGGATTTACAAGGGGGACAATGGGAGGAATTAATGACTCAAATAGAGCGGAATGACCAGGGAAAGGAACAATTGGATTCAGATTTGCTTTCCCTCTTCTTTAATCTAACTAAAATTTTGGAGAAAAAATCAGCCTTACATTGGCATATCCAATCTATGGAGAGATACATATGTGAACACATCAATCCGATCGGATTGAGGATACAAATTTTTCCGATACTTGAAAATATCAGTAAATAATTAAAAGTCAATTGGGAAAGCAGTCTGAACGAATGTTCCAAAAATGTAATGCAATTGCTACAGAATGAATACAGATTACAATTACAGGTTCTAGATAAAGAAATTGAATTAATATATGCGCGCCTCACACCCCTAAAAACTCTGGATGAGTATATAGGACAGGAGAATAAGTTAAAGGAACATCTAGAAAATTTCAGTAAACAGATTCTTATCAAAAAAGAAAAGAAATACTGGAGAGATAAGAACGCCTTCTGTGAAGGCAGGGCATATAAATGGAATAAAGACAAAAATAACAAAAAATTCAGTAACAAAAATTCTAGAAAACCCAATGTCCAACAGAATGATTATTTGTCCGATGTACCCTCTAACTCTTCCTCATCAGCTTCTTCACATACAAGTCGGGCGTCGGCCAAGAGAAAGGGCCCCTTCTCTAAACATGGGGAAGAGGGAGAAGTCCAACAAACCAGCAAAAAATCCACTACGGATTCCCAGGTATCCTTCTCACAAAATGAAAGGGGAGGTAGCCTGGCAAGGAGGGCTTCAAGTGGAAACACCAGGGGATCCCCCTCAAATAGAGGTAAACTTTTTCCCCGCAAAGACACTGGGGCAATTTCAAAAATTTCACGTACCCCCTTAGATAATTTTTTGGAGAAGAAGGGGGTGTCATCAACGCCCCCACTTTTTCAAACACAGATGACCATGGATCTGGCAGTGGAGATACCGCAAGAGGAGAACACAATAACATCATAAATTTATCCTCACATGCTTTAACAGCAGTGGAGCAGGAAGTTTTATGTCCTAGACTTTCCTTCTGCCCCACTAATAGTACCGATTCCTTTGAGGTAATCAAGGATATCAACCTATTTGCACGGAGACTCTTTTATAAAGGTCTCTACTATAAACATACAAAACAGGAAGATGAAGTGGCCCCTAATCTCAAAGCGGCTGATTTCAGAGCCTTACGAGACTTAAATCTCCTTTTACAGGAGAATGCCTCACTTGATGACGCATGGGAAGAGGAATTGAAGGAGGAAGCGGATGGGGAAACTGAGGAAGGCAATATCTTCAAAATCAAAAGTTTTAAAAGGAAATCTAACAAATTCCCTGTTTTGAGTTTGAATCCAGCGATTTCTTTATTTGTCAAACAGGTTTCCAAAGAATTGGAAACGTTAAAAAAGGACAATAATCACAGAAATCTGACCATCGAGCAGCAACATGCATTGAAAACCCTTAAAAACAGCCCGAATCTGACAATTAAAGCATCAGATAAGGGCGGAAATGTAGTTCTGATGAACAACATTGATTACGAGAGAATGTGCCTAAAAATATTGAACAATAGACAATGCTATAAGAAAATCACAGCAGCAACTGTAGACAGGTTCAATGGGGAGTTTTATGAGCTCGTTGACAATTTTTACAGCAATGGCAGTATTATTAAAGATGTCTGGGACTTTATAAGAACACAGCACCCACGACAACCGACCATGTATTCCCTACCAAAGGTGCACAAAAATGTACAGGATCCGCCGGGACGTCCAATCATATCTGGCAATGGATCAATATCTGAGGGTGTCAGTCAAGTAATTGACCAGTACCTCCGGCCCCACGTACTTGATCTACCATCTTATACTAGAGATACAATCCATCTTCTTCAGATGCTGGAGGATTTAACCATACCCCCAGATGCTATCCTAGTAACCATAGATGTAGAATCACTTTACAACAGTATTCCGCATAAACTGGGTCTAGAAGCCATTGAGTGGGTACTTAAACAAAGACCAACTACAGATTGGAAGTTCAATTATTTTATCCTTACTATGCTGGATTTCATTCTCCAGCATAATACCTTCCTTTTCCAAGGCTCCCACTACCTCCAGGTGCAGGGTGTTGCTATGGGGACGTGCTGTGCACCCTCATACGCAAACCTGTACCTGGGGGAGTGGGAGCGGGAATTTTTGTTAGGAGAAAATGCATCTATGTGCGCTGCCAACATTCTTGTTTGGCAGCGTTACATAGATGACATTTTTATTGTTTGGGACGGTCAGGAAAATGAACTCATAGAAATGTTGAGGCTGATGAACATCAACAGCTTCAATCTTTTCTTTACCATGTCATACAATGACACAGAGGTCAGCTTTTTGGATATCCGTATTTTCAAAGAATTGGATGGTGCAATCGGCACATCTTTATTCAGAAAAGAAACGGCGGGAAACACTCTGCTTCACGCGGAGAGTTTCCATCCTGAAGTTCTGAAGAAATCTATTCCATACAGTCAGTTCCTTCGGCTTAGAAGGAATTGCTCTACGGATGCTGACTTTCAAAAAGAGAGTGACTTGCTATCTGAACGCCTTCTGGTGAGAGGCTATACCAAAACTAGCCTGAAGAAGGCCTTCAATAGAGTGAGAGATACAAATAGACGGTCCCTCATCTTTAAACCCAAAACTGTTAATAAAAAGGAAGAATCCAACACTAGAGTTATCATAAACTTCTCCAATGAACATCAAAAAATCAGAAAGACGATCTCCAAGTTCTGGCCTATCTTGACAGAAGACCCAATCTTGAAAAACCTGATTACTAACCAGCCACAGATTACTTTTAAAAAAGCCCCTTCTATAGGTACATTGCTGGTTCAAAGCGAATACAAACGAAAACAGCAAAAAAGATCCGTGCAAAACATTTGGCACATATCCCTGTGGGGCATGTGCCCAGTGCTCAGTCATAGGGAAGAGAACCACACTGACACTGCCAAATGGGGATACCTTCTCCCTGAAACATTTTGCGAATTGCAAAACTCGGGGAGTGGTATACCTCATGCAGTGTCAGTGTGGTTCATTTTACGTGGGTAAAACCAAACAAGAATTACACAAGCGGATAGAGAAACATATGCACTCTATGCGCATCTGTAATCTCTACCTCCCATTGGGTCGACATGTAGCCAAGCATCATGGCTATCATATGCCTAATATCAATTTTACTGTGTTGGACCGTATACATATTCCCTTACGAGGGGGTGACTGGAACAAGATCCTACTGCAACGTGAAATGCGTTGGATTAGGTATCTGAGGGCCACTACACCCCCCGGTCTCAACGAAAGTGAGAGCTTCAGGCCTTTCTTGGAGGGATTTTCCTCTGGCAAAACCGACTAGGGTTTCAATCAGGGAAGAAGAATGCTATCCCTGTTTTTGATTTCCTGGTAGACTTTTCTCTCAAGCATAACAAAGCTTCCCTCTTTACCCCACTGTGGTGGGTACACTAGATAATTTCAGGTTAGGGCCAAATGCAAATATGACACTTAGAAATATAGGGGGTTTTCTTATTATTGTATGTATATATTTTTGGAATTGTTTTTTGCAATTGATATGTTATTTGACTTAATTTTTCCTTCTATTAAAAAGCTGCATAGATGCAGACTAATTGGAAGGGAATTTAAGCTAAAATTGTGGATATGGACAATCTGTTCCTTTATTTAACCTATTTTTGCTTTTTTGGTTCTATAGCTTGGAGATGTGGGACATTGGCCATTTACCCCGGTTAATGGGACATCGGTGTCTCTATGGTTAATTTGCAGGTTGTTTCCATCCTTTCCCTATTTTTTTGACTCATCAGCTGCCAGGGGAGACATTGGGCTTTGTACCCAAATGTCCTCAAAATTTACCATAAGTGAGATAGCCATATCCTCTTAGGTGAATACAAAAGGCAGCTGTGGCTTTTTACTCCGCAAGTGTCTCCCAGTGGTTCCTTAAAGAACTGCAGGAGAACAGTACCTCACTAACCTAAACAATTTTTACTCTATAACTCAAACCTGGGCTTAGCCCGTTTTTGTTATTTTTTCAAGCAGTGATTATTGTCATGGCTTGAGCTCTTTACCTTCCCACCACTTTTTTAATTCCATCTCTGTGATCTGGCTGCTCTCCCTGTTGGAGATACATGCCAGACCTCTAATACACGTCTGGGCCCTCTTCCAAAATGGCCGCCAGGGAACTTCCGGATCCGGTTGAGATGTCTTCAGACATCTCATACATAACCAACCAATAAAATGGCCGCGGTAGCACTTCCGATTGCGGAAGTGACGCAGATCGACTGGCAATCGAATCCACTACCAAAATGGCCGCGTCGGTACTTCCGGTTTCGGAAGTGACGCCGATGTATACACAATCAATGACGGCGCTTTAATGCGCCTCGCAGAAGCGGCGTTTTTGATAGCAAGAGGGAGCCACACATGGCTATTAAACAACTACAAGCTGGGACAATCGGTGTGGTGATTAAGGGGAGGATTACATCACCTGAATAGAGTCAAGGTAGGTACTTAAGGAGGGCCAAGAGGGTTATGTGGTGTCATTCCCTCTCCACATCTAGGAGAGCAAGGAGCTGTTTTTTACCTCCAAGGGGAACCTGCCTGGGGAAACCAAAAATCCTTTTCAGGATTTACCTAGATTCAGCCTGATTTGGATACAAGATTCCCAACTACTGGTGGTGAGTTCTCATGAACTGCTTGGAATACAATCTCCAACCAATGAATTGATGCTCAACACTGGCATATTTTGATACAATACTGATGGGAACTTTATGTTTCTCTTTTTCTTTCCCCTGGGGGGCCATTTCTCCACTCTATCTCCTTCATATAGGATTTCCAACACCACTTAAATTGAACCAATTGGTTCTATCCACTCTATGAGTGATATCAAATAGGGATCTTTCTGTATGGTGCAGCCTGCAATAGGAGACATCTGGGTCCCAGGACATCGAGGGGCCTCTTGCTCCACGCCCTTGGGCGCGGAATTTTTTAAGCAATAGGTGAGATTTTTCACTAATGTTTGTGCCTTTTCTTTGTTTGATGAAGAAGGTATATATGTGCTGTTTCTGCATTTAAATGAAGAAATTACAATGTTACAACGTGAATGTATTTAATATTTACAACACTTTTCGATCTACTTGATGTAATACTTGTTTATGCCATGATGAAGAATGCGTAGCATTCGAAACGCGTCGGCTTTCAGCTACAACTTACCTCCCAATTGGTGATGGTACCGTATGCCGGACAGTATCTGCATCATCTATGTTTTGTATTATGTATATTCATGTAATTCTCGAGATATTTAGTTTTTTGTATATGCTGTATCTATTTTTGTAATAAATTGATATATATTTTTTCATATATATTTTTGAAACTTTATTTTGCGTTGCCTACACAATCCCACTCTATGAGGTATTTTCGATTAATTTCTAGCTTAAAGGATCCTATTTAGAAAATAAAAATAAACCTTTACAACCCCTTTAAGACTGCATACAATGTGAATGCACACTGTCCCAAAAGTAACAGCCTTACCTTCAGTTTTGTACAGTTCTACCGGCACCTCTCTGGTACTGAAATAGCTTACTCTGATTTCACTGCACACAAAAAGCTTATCACAGTGTGCATTAGTAGCGGAAACCTAGAAAGAGCTTATTCAATCTCCTGACTGGAGGTCATTCAGCATCATCCAACCCTTTCCTCCCCAGTGTAACCATCCCTTGTCTACCACTTTCATTCATTGGATTTTTATTGTTTGCAATTACCTGTCTTAGGCCCCTTTCACACTTGTGCATCCTGAAAGTCACGCGACTTAAGCAATGCCTGTGTTATCTTGAGGTCCATGGACCTCAAATCGCATTAAAGTTGGACCAAAGTAGTGCAGGGCCTACTTTGAAGTTGCACAGATATGAGCAGTACTCATTGGAAATAATGGGGTACGACTTGTCATGTGACCTTGCAGTCCCAAGTGGCACACATGTGAAAGGGGCCTTACCACTCCAGTGGTCACTTCTGAGGCTGCCTATAATTACCCATGCACCTGGCTGTGGATGTACAATTATATGATTGTGCAGTTTAGCACTTAGCCTCCTATTCAGCTATTTATTTCAATCATGTAAGCCCAGCATCACATCACAGTATGCATGCAAATGCAGCCTACCTAGGAATGCCCATTCCAGACAGATATCCACCCATCAAGACATTTTGATATTTGCACAACTCCTTCCAAGAGTGAGCCCACTGCTTGCATCAGATGTGACCTCTGATCTCTGATAACCAAGATGAAGACTCAGAGCTGGTTCACACAGGGGTGACCTGGGATCCGACTTCAGGTCGCTCCAGGTCGCCCCTAGTCGCCTCAAGTCGCGCTGCATGAAGAAATGAATGTAAGTGAATGGAGCCGTCTTAATGTACACTACTGCAGTCGCTCCGACTTGAAAAAAGGTTCCTGTACTACTTCAATCCGACTTGTAGGCGACTTGTACCCATTGAATGGAAGTCGCCTCCAAGTCGGATCCCCGTTCACAGTGAGGCAACTTTACAGGAAGTCGCCCCAGTGTGAACCTGTTCCAAGGCAAGCCCCTCCCTCCCACGGGGGAACTCCACGCCAAATTTTAAATAAAAAACCAGCATGGGTTCTCCCTCTAGGAGCATACCAGGCCCTTAGGTCTGGTATGGATTTCAAGGGGAACCCCCTACGCCGAAAAAACGGCGTGGGGTCCCCCCCAAATCCATACCAGACCCTTATCCGAGCATGCAGACTGGCTGGTCAGGAAAGGGGGTGGGCACGGGCGAGGGCCCCCCTCCTGAACCGTAAGGCGGCATGCCCTCAACATGGGGGGGTGCTTTGGGGCAGGGGGGCCTCTTCCCGAGAACCCTGGCCATTGGTTGTCGGGGTCTGCGGGCGGGGGGCTTATCGAGTTCTGGGAGCCCCCTTTAATAAAGGGCCCCCAGATCCTGGCCCCCACCCTATGTGAATGAGTATGGGGTACATCTTACCCCTACCCATTCACCTGGTGGAAGAAAAATGTCAATAAAAAAACACTACACAGTGTAAAGTAGTTTATTAGGAAACTCCAGGGGTCTTCTTCCGACTTTGGGGGTCTTCCGACTTCTCCCTTCTGCCGGGTCTTTTTTCAGCTCTTTTACCAGCGGGGGCCCGGTCTTCTCCCTTCTTCTGACTTTGGGGGGTCTTCCGACTTCTCCGCTCTCTTCTCCCGCTCTCCGGTTCTTTTTCTCTTCTGCCGGGCACCACCGCTGTCTTCTTTCAGCTCGTTCACCAGCGGGGGCCCAGTCTTCTGCTTCGCCTTCTTCTCCTCTTCGATGTTGACTCGACGCTCCCCCCCACTGTACTGGCAGGTGTGCGGTGCGCAGCGATTTATATAGGCCTCTTATGACGTCACAGTCCCAGCATGCTCCGGGTGGTGACGACATAATTACCCCGCCCCTTACCACCCAGAGCATGCTGGGACTGTGACGTCATAAGAGGCCCTTGTCCCCATCAACATGGGGACAAGGTGCTTTGGGGTGGGGGGCCACAGGGCGCCCCCCTGCCCCAAAGCATCCCCCCCATGTTGAGGGTATGCCGCCTGGTACGGTTCAGGAGGGGGGGGCGCTCGCCCATCCCCACCCCCTTCCCTTTCCTGACCGGCCGGTCTGCATGCTCGAATAAGGGTCTGGTATGGATTTGGGGGGGACCCCCACGCCGTTTTTTTTTCGTAGGGGTTCCCCTTGAAATCCATATCAGACCTAAGGGCCTGGTATGCTCCTAGAGGGGGAACCCATGCCGGTTTTTTATTTAAAATCCTGGAGGCGACTTCAAGTCGTGTTGTAAGTCGCGTTGTGATTCATACTCAAGTCGTGTTCAAGTTGCCTCCCAAAATCGCGCTGAAAGTCGTGTTGCCCCTGTGTGAACCGACTCTCAGACAAAGCTAATAAAGCCACCAAAGAGTTGCAATTTAAATATTTCATATGTAACCCTACACAGATTCAGATCCTTTCATAACCCCAATCACGACTGGTACTCTTTAACCTACACGCAATGACTTTTGAAGCTGGGCTTGCTGCCATTCTGTACAGTAATTCCATTGTAGTGCAATGAAACATCTGGTGGACATAGGCATACAGGAAAGAAAAGGAAAACCTGTTTTGCAGTGAAGAAAATTAATGAGCTTTATGCAGGAGCTGTGAAAGGGCCTACGTGCTGACTGGCATTCACAGTGTATGTGCAAAGCTTGTGGTCAATTAGAGAGACCTCATTTTTTATTGGAAGGGACAGTTGCATTTTCCTTTTCACATCCATGTTTCCAGCAATTATCTGTCATGCCTTGTTGTCATTCATATTGTTTTTTTTCTACATAGTTCTTAGAACGTTCACTTCTGCCAGGTTTTTAATCAAACAAACCACCATCCTGAGTCATGGAACATCTACGTTATCTACACAGGAAGCACCTGCTATACCTTATGTTTGTTAATAGGGAGCTACATCTAAAAGGCTGCAAGTTCGTTTACTACCAAACATTTTTTAGTACTTGAAAAGTGGTTTGACTCCAAAACATTGAACATTTTTACTTTTTTATGATGAGAAGTAGAAAGGGTGCATTTAGGCAAGTTGAGATTGAGAGAGATTGTCCATATTTAGAGCAGTTGCCAAATATATTGGGAATTTTTTGTCTGGCATTTTTTTATTCTCGCATTGGATATCAGTCCTGTTCATTCCAGTGCAAAAAGCGATTGAGATATGCAAAAATGTGATAAACTATAGCCACCAATCAAGTTCCTGTTTACCACGGTCAGCTACATTACCAGATGATATTTGATGAGTTTCTAAAAGTATCTGCACTTTGCACATCATAATGGAATAGCTTTGTCTTCTTATATAAACTCATACTGTATGAAGGTATTTTGCTTCAAGCTGTGTGCATCAACAGTGAAACACTTATAATTCTGGCAGACTTTGTAGTTGGTTATGAGCCCTATAAATGGCTAAACACAAACACCCCAGACAAGCACTGAGTGTATGCAAGCAGTGATACTTTTCCTGCCCTGTCACTAGGCTCCATTCACACTGGGCTTAAAAAATCAACAGTTCCCCTGGCAGAAAAAAGTGCATTTTTGTACAAAGCCAAGGCGAGTTTAGGAGAGTTCAGCATTTTTTCTGCTAGAAAACTCCAATCTAAGATGCAAACCAGAAGGATTTTCTGCCTGCCTTCAGACAATGAGCCCCCTCGGGCCCTCGTTTACTTGCCTGACCGCTCAAAAGTCCTGCGCCGTGAACGTGCTTGCTTCTCGGCCGGGTTTCTCGGCTCATTCATTGGTTGATTGAAAGCAGTGCAGCCATTGGCTCTCACTGCTGTCAATCACATCGAATGATGCGGCACGCCGGGGGGGGGGGGGGGGGCTATAGCTGCCGGCTGTATCACGGGAGCCGGCCCACAAGTACTTACCACCACAATGCGAGAGAGCTTGCATGAAGGTGGATAGTTCTTGCGGGGAAGAGCCGAGACAGCCGCCGAGGGACCCCAGAAGACCAGGTTCAGGGCCACTCTGTGCAAAACGAGCTGCACAGTGGAGGTAAGTATAACATGTTTGTTATTTAAAAAATTCCTTTAGTGTCCCCTAAAATATGCCTCTTATCGTTCTAATGTGCATGGACACTAAAGATGGGCTCGGGCATGTTCGAAATCCCACGTGCCCGATCCCGCCAGGAAGCCAACACTGCACACGGCTAATCACAGCCGTGTGCAGTGAAGGCTTCCTGGCAGGATCGGGCACGTGGGATTTCAAACACGCCCGAACCCATCTCTAATGGACACATAACGTAGAGTTGCCACCTCATACCTTTAAAATGAACATATATTAATTACACATGTTCTGTGGCTGATTAAGGTGGTAATTAACCACTTAAGGACCAACCTTTGTTCTGAGATTTGGTGTTTACAAGTTAAAAACAGTTTATTTTGCTAGAAAATTACTTAGAACCCCCAAACATTATATACATATTATAGACCATAGAGAATAAAATGGCGGCCGTTGCAATACTTTCTGCCACCCCGTATTTGCGCAGCGGTCTCACAAGAAAACTTTTTTAGGAAAAAATAAAAAAATTTTAATTAAAAAAATAAGACAACAGTAAAGTAAGCTCAATCTTTTTTTATATTGTGAAAGATAATGTTACGCCGAGTAAATTGATACCCAACATGTCATGCTTCAAAATTGCTCCCGCTCGTGGAATGGCGACAAACTTTTACCCTTAAAGATTTCCATGGGCAACATTTAAAAAATTCTACAGGCTGCATGTTTTGAGTTACAGTGGAAATCTAGGGCTAGAATTAATGATCGTGGCGATACCTCACATGTGTGCTTTGAACACTGTTTTCATATGCGGGTGCTGCTCACGTATGCGATCACTTCTGCACGTGAGCTCTGCAGGACAAGGCGTATTTGAATTTTTTTTCCTTATTTATTTTACCTTTTATTTTATTTTTTACACTGGTCTTTTAAAAAAAAATTGTGACACTTTTATTCCTATTACAAGGAATGTAAACATCCCTTGTAATAGAAAAAAAGCATGATAGGACCTCTTAAATATGATATCTGGGGTCAAAAAGACCTCAGATCTCATATTTACACTAGAATGCAATAGAAAAAAGAAAAAAATGTAATGTAATTTGAAAACAACTAAAAAATGTCAGTTTAGGAGCATTGGGCGGAAGTGACGTTTTGATGTTGCTTCCGCCCTGCAATGCCATTGTATGCTGATGGGTGGGGGCCATCTTCCCCTCACTTGTCTCCATACCTAACAGGGACAATAAGCCGATCACCTCTGCCACTACCAACAGCTCCGGTAAGTGGCAGATAAAATTAATCTTGCAGCGAATCCGCCACAGAGACCACTTTTATCGGAATACAGACCGCCTGCTCTTGAAGAGGATACTAGGGCTATGGTAGCTAGCTGCTACCATAACAACAGTATTCCTCTTCAAAGTAGAGACGTAAAACGACAGCGGGTGATCCGGAAGTGGTTAAACTCACTTCATGCATTTGGACTCCTGCTGAGAAAGGCCGTGGAGCAGGACTGTCTTCCTCCGACCATGGCTGAGGCAGTTATCGTAGTCATTCTCAAGCCAGGCAAGGCCCCTGAGCAGTGCTCTTCATACCGGCCGATATCTCTTCTAAATGTTGATGCCAAGCTATTAGCCCAAATTTTAGCTGGGTGCTTGAATGTTGTGAGCACTGCCTTGGTACACACTGATCAATCCGGGTTTATGCCGGGACAGGGGACTGACATCAATATGCGGCGGCTCCTCACGCATCTCTCCAGAGCAGACGGGGACAGTCCGGGGGTGGTGGCCTCTCTAGATGCTGAGAAAACATTTGACTCGGTGGAGTGGCGCTACCTCTGGGCCGTCCTCCGTAGATTTGGGTTTGGCCCCCGCTTTATTAGATGGGTCCAAATGCTTTACCATAACCCCACGGCTCGTATCTGCACAAATAACTTGTTGTCACCTCCATTCCCCCTGCCCAGGGGCACTAGGCAGGAATGCCCACTCTCTACTGGCTTTTTTGTATTGGCCATGGAAGCCATGGCGGCCCGCATTAGAGCGGGTTGAGGGAATTTCAGTAGAGGTGCTCACAGACAAAATATTCTTATATGCTGATGACACCCTCCTATTCCTTAAAGATGTCTCCTCCCTCCCACCGGCTCTTCATATTGTGGACATGTTTGGGTCCTTTTGTGGCATTAGGGTTAATTAGGGAAAATCGCTTCTCTTACTGCTCCATGTGTCGGGTCCTCGCCCCCCAACGGGTACCCCCTTAAATTGGATGTCGGAATTTAAATATCTCGGGATACTGATTAGAGAGCCCCTGTCCTCATACATAGACTTAACTCTCATGCCACTGCTGAAGACCTTCTCGCAGAAATGCACATCCTGGAGATCTCTCCCTCTTTCACCAGTGGGTAGGGTGAACTTGGTTAAAATGATTTACCTGCCCAAATTCCTATACTTTTTTCGCAACTCCCCGCTAATCCCACTGGCCTCGTTCTTTGCCACACTGAGCGGTATCATATCCTCCTTTGTGTGGAATGGCGGGCCCCAGTGTTTGGCCATTTCCACCTTACAACTTCCCATTGCACGAGGTGGGCTATCCCTACCGGACTTTCAGGTGTATTTTTGGGTGGCGGTTTTGGTTACGGTCAGGTGGTGGTTCTCTCAGACAACCCCTCAGTAACCCTCGAATCGGCGATTATGGGATCATACTCCTCCCTCAGTAATCTGGTGCTCAGGGAAACCAGGTCTCACCCTGGCCTTACAGAACCTATGCATACAACAATCTCAGTGTGGCGCAGGGTCAGTACATGTAATAGCTCCCCTGGGACATATTCCCCCCATCTCCCCCTCTGGGGTAATCCTAACCTCCTGCACCTGAACAAAGTCCCAGACCCCCAGATTTGGGCAAAGAAAGGGATAGTGAACATTAAACATATAGTTACTGGCGGCAAATTGCGCACGTTCCTCGACCTCAGAGATGCCTATCAGCTGCCAGGTTGGATGCTGTATCGCTATTACCAACTACACCATGCATACAGTAAGCAATTCCCACTTTCTATTACCCTCAAATCGGACTTTGTAAAGGGACTACTCACTGCCAAGATCATAGATAAATCCCTATCCTCCCTGTACTTCTGTTTGTCCTTAGCCCCTACAAGAAAACTTGACTAGGCCCTAAATAAATGGAGAGGGGACATCCCTGACCTGACGGAGGAGGACTGGGAGGCTTGCCTATCCTCCTTTGTGACGAACATGATCTCAGGCAATGACCATTTCCAGCAGGTTAAATTCCTCCAAAGGGCCTACTTTACTCCAAAAAGACTGACTCTTATGAACCCAGAGACCCCAGTATGTTGTCCTCAATGTGACCTGCAGGCTGCCTCCTTCCTCCACATGGTCTGGTCATGCCCACGTCTGGTAGATTACTGGGCAGGGGTTATAGACAGCCTCAATGGCATCATGTCCCTGGATATGGGCCCTGATCCTCGGTTGTTGCTGCTTAACATCTTTAGTGCCAAGGTTCGGGGGGAAGTACACTAGACTGTTCTTAAGCTATGCCACATTCTATGCGCGCAAAGAGATATTCCTTCATTGGAAAGACGCTGCACCACCTACTGTATCTTCGTGGCATACGGTTGTGAACTCGGTGCTACCACTCTACAAACTTACATATCTTAATAAAAATTGCCCCGCCAAGTTTGATAAAATATGGTCGGGGGGGGGGATAGATGCCTGGGGGGTGGAGCTCCTAGATAATGCGCAGGATGCTGTAGCTGGAGACGTACCACAACCATGAATCACTAGGTTTGTTCTCCTGTGAGTCGTTACACTGTCATGATATGTAATATACCCACTTGCACAAGGTTCCTTCCCCCCTCCCAGGTAATTGAACAACAAAATTGTACAATGTGTATCCAACTTTAGAGTATGAAGCAAGCAAGACTCTCCTTGCATTTATTCACCCACCCCTTTTTGTCCTTAATGCCTCCATGTGGGCTGCCGTAAAATACAGCCATTAAGAAACAAGCCTACTGAAAAGACTTGAAAAGGAATTTCAAACTTGTAGAAGCTTTTAGCAACAGGTTTCTCCTGATTGTTTGTATGACCCCGCTTATCTGTCACTGTATAGGAGTACTAGGAGGAGGCAGTACATTACAATACAGTCAAGAAAGAGATAAGGGCCAAATAGGGAAAAAGAACTGTGAAAGGTTAGAGGGTAAGGGGTAGGGTTTCTGAATGCAGCCATTGGCGTGTAGTGCAGTTTCTGTTGTGATTGAGTTGAGGGCACTATCAATTTAAGGTCTCTTATGCTATATCACTAGGAGTTATTCAAGAATGACTGTGAAGTCATCCAACACGTAAAATCTGTCCAACAGTACTATGTTTTGAAGAATTGTTCTTTCATGTGATTCACTGCAGCTATACGTTTCTCTATTATTTTGCTTAACCTTCTTTAACCACAGACCAATTGGAGTTTGTTTCCAATATAGTGGTATGCATATCTTTGCTGCATTCAATAAATGTACAGAGTAGGGTTGTCATCTCATCCCTTTAAAACCGAACACATATTAATTACATACCTCCCAACATTTTGAGATGGGAATGAGGGACACCTACTAACAAACGTATGTAGGTATAGGACACGCCCACTGCCACACCTCCTTAAAGAAGAATTAACAACAAAAAAAGGTTAATTAAATCCAGAAGGATTTTTTTTTTACCACTACTACTCCTTTATATTGGCTTTTAAAATGTACAAATGCAGCAATTTAGAAATCGGATGAAAATTCTAAATTAGAATCACTTGCAGAATTGAGCAATAGTGATTTGTGGGGAAATTCATCATCAAACACTGAAAGTAATGACAGCGACAATTCTGCAATTGAGCAAATTTCAGTGTTTTTGATTTGATTACATAATTGAATTATTTTTATTATAATTAAATTATTATTTGTTATAATTATTTATAGTTATTTATTATATTATAATTTATGATTTTGTGTTTCAAACTTTATCATACAAGGGATGTCTACTAGACTCTTGTTTGGACAGATTTAAGTGAGTTATTCTTAAGAATTGCAGGCCTACAATGTTAAACGCCAAATTTCCATGCAAAATAATGGTACAGTTTTCAGCACCAAAAATCTGAAAGAAGAGTTTCAATTTGTATGTAATCACGCAGGTGGTAAATCTGAAGACCAAAATCTGCTGAAAATCTAATAGTGTGCATAAGTGACCTATCTCCCATCAGCCAACCACACTCTTAAAGGGACAGCGCACCACCTAAAGATAGGCCCATCGAAAGCCAGCCAACATTAATTACTAGGCGTCGGGTACTTTCTACCACCTCCAGGGGTACCCCTATACAAAGGTGTACCCAGTCCACTGTTGGGGATGTATGCACAAGGTGTACAGTAGGACCCTTTTGATTCTTCTGAACTGGTTGATGTTGTTAGAGACTCTAGTTACCCAGTTGTAGTTTAGTTTAGTCTTGCTATAACCTTTGAGTGCCAGCTAGTGGGTTATTGACCATTTCACCCTTTATAGTGCTCTTAAGACTATTATTTACATGTTTATTGATTACACCTTGTTTGCATTACCTTAATACATTTAATTATTTATTTACTTACCATGTTGTTGTGGCCTGATTTCTGTGCACTCTTAAAGCGGAGTTCCGGCCACAATTTCACTTTTTAAATATAAATACCCCTGTAATACACAAGCTTAATGTATTCTAGTAAAGTTAGTCTGTAAACTAAGGTCCGTTTTGTTAGGTTGTTACAGCATTTAGACACTTTATAAAATAGAAATTGACTGGGGCCATCTTAAGTGTGGGCATCATGAAGCCAGACTGTATGACTTCCTGGATTTCAGCCTTGCAGATCTAGCACATGCTCAGTGCTGCACAAGCAGTGTCAGATCAGGTTTCAGCACCTGTGCTGTCCAAGTCACATGATTCTTTGAGACTGGGGAGTGCACAGACTCCTGGAAAGTTACACCCACTACATTCCCAGGAGTCTGTGCGGTGTAGGTTAGGAAGCATTAAGCACCTAGGTGCAGGAAGTGGGAAGATGAACTATTCTGCCTAGAAACAACACTTTGAAGGCATCTAAAAAAAAAAAAAAATCGTAAAGGACTAATGACATTTTTTTTAAACTACTGATGTAATGTTATATTTATGGGTGGAACTACACTTTAAGCCTGGTACACACTACATTTTTTTTTCATGCAATCCAGCAGGTTGCACAAAAAAAAATCTGAAAAAAGAAATCTGACAGCTCTGGTCAGAGCCGCTGTACTAACCATGCAAGGTTAGTTCAGGGATCTCCCCTGCTGAGCTGTTGTGTTCTGCTATCATTCTATTTTTTGCACCATTGCCCTGCTATCATTGAGGCTCTAGTTACTCTACAGGAAACCATATTTTTATTGTGGTTATCTATTTACCCCATTTGCTCTATGGTGAGGTTTATTTATCATTGACGAGTTAACCTAATTTAACTCTCTCATGACCATGGAGACAGACTTCTCATACCTGGTTATATACCGTCGCAGTCCCCATTATTGTCCTGGATATTGTTCATGTTTCTATCAAGCCAAAAGACCTTTCTACAATAACATTTTAAGTTATGCTTAAAGGGTCACTAAAGGAAAACATTTTTTTGCCTAAAATTAATGTCTGCAAGGTAGACAGACAGAATAGTGTAATGATTCTGTTAAAAAACGAGTAAATACCTATTAAATTCCTTCATCTATATCACCTCCGGCATTCTAGTTTCTGTTCTCTCATTCACTTCCTGGTTTGCATAGTTTGTTCATGTAAGAACTACATTTCCCAGTATGAATTGCGGCACGCCCAGTAATTCACACCTCCTTGAAGTCTCTAACATGTAGAGAGCATCCTGACACACAGATGTAGTTCCCAGGAGGGGGTGAGCACGTTACTGACCACCGCAGTAAAGCCTCCCATCACGGTGGTCAGTAAAATCAGACAAGCAGGAAGTGAACAGAAGAGAGAAGAAATAGAGCAACTTCTGAGCAAAAACGAACAATGAGGAAGTGAAAAGAGGAATGTCTGCAGGTAAAGGATGCTTATTATGAAAAAAAAAAAATTCCTTTACAACCCCTTTAAGCTCCTGAAGAAGCGTTTGTGCACTTAACATGTAGAGCTCATCTATAGTATGCCCTAACCAGCCTACACCAAGCCTGATGGACTTCTGATATTTGTCATATTCCAGACTGTCGCTTAACCATTCAGGAAACTATTTGGTGTAACTTGTAGCGTGATCTATATGTACTAAGCAATATTTTTACTGCTAAGTTTTTAATAATGTTTGTCCATATTTTTTGGAATAAAGATATTAACTTGTAATCATGTGTACTTTGGTGCCTACAAAGTCCAATTTATTAGGACATCTCTATCAATTTTGCATCCACAGTACCATCCTGTGGTAATGCGATTATTTGTTTTCTAACAAAGCTAACAGAAACATTAAGCACAGAGGTGGAATAGAAGAAGAAAGACTAAACAGCCATACTGTTTCTTGACAAAACTTTGAAAGGTTCATGTTCAATGGCCATGTCCCACACCATAACTGTGTCTGGGTTGCAAATGTTTTAGCTCACTCTAATACAAACTAGCATTTAAACACAATAGACTGAATGCAGAAAAGGGCTTTTCTGTAGAGAGGCATGCCTAAAGATGAAGAATGGGTACAAAAAAATAAAAAACATGGAAGAGGATCAAAACTGGAAAAACCTGGCATCAAACCGAAGCATGACATATGAAGCAAGGCAAGGATTGGCAAAGCTTAGACCATTTTACCATTATTTTGCGCTTGGCGCCAATGATTCAAGAGGTTATTTATTCTGTCAGTGTGACCTCAAAATATACCTCTAGTTAGGAGTTAAACAAAGCTAAGACTGAAACTGACAGTCTTATCCATTGTGTTAGGTTTACAAATGGCACAATACAATTTCATTCATGTATGTGAGAGCCTTGCCAACGTGCCATGCTATAATGCAGACATTTTACACAAATTATAAAAATAAAGGTCAGGTTGCTCATCATAATACATAAACTTCAGTTTAAAAATGCCCTGCTATCATTTACTAAAAATAGGGCGCATTGATGGATAGTCGTTCCTAGCTCTCAGCAGAAAAAGTTGTCATTTATTTACTTGTAATATATAACCTGATTCACAAATGGATGGATAATATATATATATATATATATATATATATATATATATATATACACATACACATACACAGTGCCTTGCGAAAGTATTCGGCCCCCTTGAACTTTGAGACCTTTTGCCACATTTCAGGCTTCAAACATAAAGATATAAAACTGTAATTTTTTTTGAAGAATCAACAACAAGTGGGAAACAATCATGAAGTGGAACGAAATTTATTGGATATTTCAAACTTTTTTAACAAATAAAAAACTGAAAAATTGGGCGTGCAAAATTATTTAGCCCCTTTACTTTCAGTGCAGCAAACTCTCTCCAGAAGTTCAGTGAGGATCTCTGAATGATCCAATGTTGACCTAAATGACTAATGATGATAAATAGAATCCACCTGTGTGTAATCAAGTCTCCGTATAAATGCACCTGCACTGTGATAGTCTCAGAGGTCCGTTTAAAGCGCAGAAAGCATCATGAAGAACAAGGAACACATCAGGCAGGTCAGAGATACTGTTGTGGAGAAGTTTAAAGCCGGATTTGGATACAAAAAGATTTCCCAAGCTTTAAACATCCCAAAGAGCACTGTGCAAGCGATAATATTGAAATGGAAGGAGTATCAGACCACTGCAAATCTACGAAGACCTGGCCGTCCCTCTAAACTTTCAGCTCATACAAGGAGAAGACTGATCAGAGATGCAACCAAGAGGCCCATGATCACTCTGGATGAACTGCGGAGATCTACAGCTGAGGTGGGAGACTCTGTCCATTGGACAACAATCAGTCGTATACTGCACAAATCTGGCCTTTATGGAAGTGTGGCAAGAAGAAAGCCATTTCTTAAAGATATCCATAAAAAGTGTTGTTTAAAGATTGCCACAAGCCACCTGGGAGACACACCAAACATGTGGAAGAAGGTGCTCTGGTCAGATGAAACCAAAATCGAACTTTTTGGCAACAATGCAAAACTTTATGTTTGGCGTAAATGTAACACACCTCATCACCCTGAACACACCATCCCCACTGTCAAACATGGTGGTGGCAGCATCATGGTTTGGGCCTGCTTTTCTTCAGCAGGGACAGGGAAGATGGTTAAAATTGATGGGAAGATGGATGGAGCCAAATACAGGACCATTCTGGAAGAAAACCTGATGGAGTCTGCAAAAGACCTGAGACTGGGACGGAGATTTGTCTTCCAAGACAATGATCCAAAACATAAAGCAAAATCTACAATGGAATGGTTCACAAATAAACATATCCAGGTGTTAGAATGGCCAAGTCAAAGTCCAGACCTGAATCCAATCGGGAATCTGTGGAAAGAACTGAAAACTGCTGTTCACAAACGCTCTCCACCCAACCTCACTGAGCTTGAGCGGTTTTGCAAGGAGGAATGGGCAAAAATTTCAGTCTCTCGATGTGCAAAACTGATAGAGACATATACTCTAAGCGACTTACAGCTGTAATCGCAGCAAAAGGTGGCGCTACAAAGTATTAACTTAATAATTTTGCACGGCCAATTTTTCAGTTTTTTATTTGTTAAAAAAGTTTGAAATATCCAATACATTTTGTTCCACTTCATGATTGTGTCCCACTTGTTGTTGATTCTTCAAAAAAAATTACAGTTTTATATCTTTATGTTTGAAGCCTGAAATGTGGCAAAAGGTCGCAAAGTTCAAGGGGGCCGAATACTTTCGCAAGGCACTGTATATATATATTCCCCTATAAATTATGTTCAGAACTAGAATTTACATAAAAAATGTAATCCCAAAATGTTTTTTTTTAAGGTAAATATTAGGTATATTGCATATTTAATGTAGAACCCTCTACCATAGGTAGGTGCTAGAATATGATTTTTCTAGGTAAACTGTTGGCGCAGTTACATTTAGGCAGGCCTATGCCTCAGGCTAGGCCTGCTTGTTTTGATCTGGGGGGCAGGGAGTGGTTAGTGTATCAGTGGGTGTGGCCACCTGTGCTCTAGTTCTGAGGCACCTCCCCTGTCTCTAGGGACATTGTTCTAGAGAAGGAGGCAGGGCCTGGGACTGGAGTGGCAGGCAGCTCATGTGGGAGCCCTGACCAATCCCCACTGGAAGTGGAGGATGGAGTACTAGACAGTGGCAGGGGCCCTACCTCCTTCTGGGGGGGGTGGTGTGAGGCCAGGCGGAGGAGCCTGGGGGAGCTGTGAGGGAACTTCACCTTTACAAGGTCATTGGTGAAGTCCTCATTTGTTACACGGTCAACAGATGAGGAATCCTGGATCAGAGTGGCTTGAGGCTGTCAGAATAAATGTCCAGATAAATTCCTCCAACATGGACTCAGGGCAGGAAAAGGTCAGTGAGTGTACCACAGTAAAGTGCTGGGTGTGGAGGCATGCCAGGGAGTCTGTGAGGGAACTTCATCCATACACGGTCATGGAGGAAGTCCTCATTATTACACGGTCATTGATGAGGAGTCCTGGATCTGAGGAGAGACTGTGGGGAAGTGTGTCATATCAACATCGCGTGAGGGCGCAGGATTTGTAAGTCAGGCACAGTGTACAAAATCGCTGATCGCCGCCATTACTAATAAAAAAAAAGTTATAATAAAAATGCCATAAAACTATTCCCTATTTTATAGACGCTATAACTTTTGAGCAAACCAATCAATATATGCTTATTGCGATTTTTTTACCACAAATATGTAGAAGAATACATATTGGCCTAAACTGAGAAATATATATATATAAAAATATACACATACACACACTGGGGATATTTATGATAGCAAAAAGTAAAAAATTTAACTTTTCTCTAAATTGTCGCTCTTTTTTTGTTTATAGCGCAAAAAATAAAAACCGCAGTGGGGATCATATAAAGAAAAAATAGGTGCTGCGCTAATATTAACTAGTTATAACATGCAATAGTGCATAAAAGATCCCCAAATAATTAAAGGGCATCAAGGTGCAAATAAACATTAATAAAATGAATACATTTGAAGGAGTGATAAAAATGCTAGTGCCAAAAATTATACCAGTCCCCAAAAAAATCAGCATAAAACTTCCATGGAAGGAACACTGCACAATCACTATGGAGAAAAAGACAACCACAATCCTGTGATACGGAGTCCTGTAGTAAACAATTCAATATATGCAAGCTTCTCCCCCTAGGATTTTTCTTCCTTCAGGACAAATACCACTCATAGAGAGGAGAGAAAGAAAACAAATATGGTGCAAATAACGTATGAGAAAAGTAAAAAAGGTTACTGCAATACAGCGATTGCACTCACGATACACTTCTGGTTAATCAGGCTCAGCTGTAGAGTCAAAACGCCGCTCAGTGCTGCGATCTCCTCACTGGGACGAATCTCCCATCAATCGCGTCACTTAGGCTGATCCTCCACGCGTATCGTCACTGGACACGTGACTTATTCATTTCTTTCTCTCCTCTCTATGAGCGGTATTTGTCCTGAAGGAAGAAAAATCCTAGGGGGAGAAGCTTGCATATATTGAATTGTTTACTACAGGACTCCTTATCACAGGATTGTGGTTGTCTTTTTCTCCATGGAAGTTTTATGCTGATTTTTTTTGGGACTGGTATAATTTTTGGCACTAGCATTTTTATCACTCCTTCAAATGTATTCATTTTATTAATGTTTATTTGCACCTTGATGCCCTTTAATTATTTGGGGATCTTTTATGCACTATTGTATGTTATAACTAGTTAATATTAGCGCAGCACCTATTTTTTCTTTATTCACGTTTGGTTTTGTACACCCTTGTGTTTGCAGCTGTATTATTTATCCATTTGTTATACACATCTTTCCTTGAATATTTTAGTAGTAGCGCTGTAGTACCACTTTGACACAGTGGGGATCATATACCACCAAAAGAAAGCTCTATTTGTGGGGAAAAAAGGACGTAAATTTTGTTTGGCTGCAAAGTCACACGACCGCGCAATTGTCAGTAAAAGCGACGCAGTGTCGAATCGCAAAAAGTGCTCTGGTCAAGAAGGGGGTAACTGCACTTTACCTAGTGGCCAAAGCAAAGTACTTAATTTGCTACTTATTGTAATTGGAAGGCACCACCAGTTGCTTGTTTGTACACTGTGCCTGAATAAAAAACTTCTTTGCTGCAGTGCCCACATATAACTGTTGGCCCATACATAAGATGGGGAGCCTCGCTAACCAACAGTGTGTTGCAGGATTTGGGAGGGGGTTGGCCAAAGCCTACAACAATAAACAGCACAAGATCACATGCCTCAAATGTTTCTTTAGAACTCTTTGAACTGTATGGCCTGTCAGATTTTCATTTAAAACCACACAGACAGTTGTATGTGTCAAATAATCACAGGGACCTGCCAAAAAAGTAAAATGTCAAGTCAACTTACACAGATGAAGAATGACATTATTTTTTAACCTCCCTGGCGGTAACCCCGAGCGTGACTCGGGGTGGGTTTTTCTTGCTGCGATCGGTATCCCCGAGTCACGCTCGGGGTAGACATGCAGAGCCTGCAGCGTGCGCTGGCTTACCTTCTCCTGGATCCAGCGATGTCACCACGCTGTGAGAGCGAGCGGGACCTCGCTCGATTCACACAGCGTCCTCCTGTGCCGCCGATCTCCGTTCCCTGCGACGTTACGACGCACGGGAGCGGAGATCGGCGCCAAATTCAAAAAAGTAAACAAACACATTACATACAGTATACTGTAATCTTATAGATTACAGTACTGTATGTAAAAAAAAAATACACCCCCCCTTGTCCCTAGTGGTCTGCCCAGTGTCTTGCATGTCATTTTATATAATAAAAATCTTTTTTTCTGCCTGAAAACTGTAGATTGTCCATAGCAACCAAAAGTGTCTTTTTATGTCAAAAATGGTTTTAGATCAGCTAGAAAACAACGATAATAAATTATAATCACTTGCAGAATTGTGCGATAGCGATTTGCGGGGAAATTCGTCATAAAAATAAAAAAAAATAATGACAGCAACAATTCTGCAACTGAGAAAATTTCAGTGATTTTGAGTTGATTGCATTATTGAATAATTTTTATTTTAATTATATTATCACTTTCTATAATTATTTATAATTATTTATTATATTATAATTTAAAAATAGGATTTTTTGTACTCACCGTAAAATCCTTTTCTCTGAAGTCCATGGACGGACACAGCTCCTTAAATCTTGACAAGTGGGTTATGTTCCCTGTTTACAGGAGAGGACTAGGCAGAAACATGTTAAATAGTTAAATACATGTTACATTAACAGAGTTGAACAGCCCCGCCCAGGGGGCGGTCCCTCCAGACATAACCCTCCTCACTGCAGCTTGCAGCCTCAGTTCGTAACAAGCAGTACAAACCTAAAAAGGAGGGGTGGGAGCTGTGTCCGTCCATGGACTTCAGAGAAAAGGATTTTACGGTGAGTACAAAAAATCCTATTTTCTCTTATCGTCCATGGACGGACACAGCTCCTTAAATCTTGACAAGTGGGACGTCCCCAAGCAGTGTCAAAAAACGAGGGGTGGGAAATATATCAGTAAAAACAATTTTAACTTCACCCCAAAACAAGCAGAGCTCCTCAACGGAGGAGGTGCAACTTTAAACAGCCGCCGGCAAAAACTAGCGGCTGAAAAAAACATCATAAGATGCACTCACAGCAACCATGTAAATTCTGGAAAAAGCGTGAACGGACGAGCAAATCGCCGCCTCGCACACCTGTGAGACCGACGCATGATGTCGGGAAAAAAAAAAAAAAACCCAGGAAGCACCAATTGCCCTGGTCGAAAGTGCCGTGACCGGAAAGGGGGGCCCGCCCTTAGGAGCATAGGCCTGTATGACGGCCTGCCCGATCCACCGAGAAATGGTGGTCGACGAGACCGCCAGGCCCTTTTGTGGACCAGACACCGACACAAAAGAGAGTCAGAAGCTCCGAAATGGAGCCGTAGTAGGCTGGTATACCCGCAAAGCGCGTACCACGCCTAAAGTATGAAAGGCCGAAACCTCCTTCGGAAGAAGGGAAGGTCGCGGGCGCACCATCACCTAATCCTTATGGGGGATCAAGCATGGCGAATTGCAAGACAAGACCGCCAACTCAGAAACCCCTCTAACAGAGGTAAAGGCCACTAAAGGGGCCACCTTCTGAGATAGTGTCAAGAGAAAATCTCTCTGATGTTTCCAAAAGGAAGGTTCCTGAAGAACCGAGAGCACCAGAGTCAAAACTCATGGGGGAAGAGATGGGCCAAGAGGGGAAAGTATATGACAAACCCCTTGCACACAAAAAAAGGGGACCCACCAGGGAACGGGCCGCAAAAAGGCCACTAAAAGAACACAGCCAAGGCTGAAATCTGCCCCCAAACGGTGCTTTAAGCAATTTTTAGATCCAATCCAAGCTTTAAAAACAGCAGGACCCTGGACATTGAAAGTACGCCCGTGGACGTCACTCCATCCCTTCGCACCAAGAGAGGTGCGACGGTAGATCCTCCGGAAGAAGACTACGGTGCCCTGTTGAGATGACCGAGTCAGACAGACCCTGGTCACCTAAAGTCTGGCTTCCAATAACCATGTTAAGCAAGTCAGTGACTGTACAACAGGAGGAAGTATGGGACCTTGAGACAGGAACCTCCTGCCCTGGCAATCGCCAGGGTGCCTCCGCTACCAGGCGCCCGATATCAGCGTACCAAGGACGCCGAGAGTAATCTGGAGCGATTAGAATCATCGGGATCTCCTCAGCATCCACTCTGTGGAGCGGCCGAGGAAGCAACTACCATGGAGGAATGGCAAAAAATCACCGATACAGACCCCACAGGGCCACCAGCGCGACTGACGCGTCTGTACAAGATCACTAGACCTGGCCACTAACTGACACCCTTGCGGCGGAGACAAGCTGCCAGGAGATCCATGCCATGTGAGGCTCACCTCCTGCAAGGGAGCCGAAACACCCCAAGCACAAAGACCAGTCGCCCTGGTCCAGCATCTGGCGACTCCAGTAGTCTGCCTGCCGGCATACCTGATGGTAGACTGAAGCCACGGCCGTGGCGTTGTCCGGCTGAAACCAGATTGGTCGACCACAAGGAGAAGCATAGCCTGGTCGCCTAAAATAGTAGGACAATGAACAGTAGACAGCACCTGGTATTCCCAGGCGGTCTTCCACCAGGCACTAGCCAGGCCCGACCCTGGGTAGCTACCGAGACCAGACACATTCAAGGAGGTGTGGTCATAGGTCCACGCAAGTCCAGCGACTCAGGGCCGACTGGACCCCCCAGTTTTGTGAACCTCCAGGTTCACAACCCGTGAGCTGGCATTCGTCGTAAACACCGACCACTGGAAGGAAGGAACAACTTCCCGGACCGAAGAGTCGGGAATCTCTGTCACCAACTCAGAGAGACTCTGACTAGGTGGCGCACAGGAATCTAATGATTTCAGAGACAAGAGATTTTTACCACCTGGACAGTAGTTCCACTGGAAAACCAGGGTGTGGAACTGGGAATACTGTACCACCTTGAAGTAGGCTACCCACAGACCATGAACCAGCAGGCGCCCGGAGAGAAGACCGATTGCGTGATGCCAATACCTTCTCCGCAGACTGAAGAGTCTGCAATTTCTCCAGGGGAAGAAGGACCTTTGCCACTGAGGAGTCTGGATCAACACTAGATACTCCAACGCTGAGTCGGAACCTAGCATGCCCATAATTTGAACCCTGGGTCGCACACATGTAGGGCAGGCTTGCTGCCACTGAGCTACACTTTCTGGCCTAAACGTTTAACATCCACCCGAATCTTCGGAGGGTCTGAATGGGAATAACCTATCCACTAGGTCGGAGACAGAAGCTGCTCTCAGAAGAAAGTCGTCAAAGTAGCCAATGAGGCAAAGCCTCGCTGTCCCAACAAAATTCAAATAAGTGCGAGCTCCTAGCTGAAAACCCATGGTGCTGACGCCAGATCAAAAGGGAGGGCCACAGCCCTTCTCTCATCACGAAGCACAGAAAAAAACACTGTGACATGTGCAAAACGGGACATGCATGTATGCGTCCCTGATGTCCGAGGACGTCAGGACATCCCCCGGATGAAGCGCAGCTACCACCGAACAAATGGATTCCATGCGGAACTACCCGACGTTCACAAAGGTATTTAGGGCCTGAGGCCCATAGAAAACCCCAAAACTCTCGTCCTGCAGGAAAGGTAAAATTACCTTGCAGCTTAGCAAATCCCACACTGCCCAAGGCAGACCGACGTGCCGGGAGGGGAAGACACAAGGACAGAACTTTGTTCTGTGGATAGGAGGAAACCCTATCTAGTACTCCGAAGAGACCACCTCGCAGACCCACTAGTCGTAGAGCAGGGAGGTTTCACTGAATTGTGAACCTGCAAGCCGCCCCTCCCACCTAGAGACAGGGAGGGAAGGCTATATACATTGGCAGGATTTGGGTGCCGGCGTGATCGGCTTATGCACCCAGGGACAGATTAGTCCCCCAGCTGGGCCTTTGACGGCCTGGGAGGGTTGCCCCTAAATAATACACACACACATAGTGTGTATGTATATTATGTAGGTGTATGCACACATGTCTTTGGAGGAAACCGGAGTACCCGGAGGAAACCCACACAGACACAGGGAGCGACAATGCAAGCTCCAGGCAGATTGGCGTCAGTGTGCAGATTTGAACCAATGACTCTTTTGCTGCCAAGTAATGGAGTTAAGCACTACACCACCGTGTGCATAAAACCATTCTGAAACAGACGCCCTGGATAACAAGGGCGCAGCATTCAATGAAGCATCACAGACCTATATGAGGCCCTGGACCAGCTGGTCCGCTAGGCTAATAACCTCAGGAGAGAGTCGGTGCTCCTCCACTGTCTGGTGCAAAATGCTCACTCTGTGAGTTGTATACAGCACTAGGGGTCAGGACTACTCCAAGATGGCCGCCGAGCGTTCAGAACGCGGCCACAGGAAAAAGGCCAGCACAATGTAAGCTGCGCCATAGCGTGGCTACGACAAAATGGGCGCCAATGGGAGTTTTCAATGTAATTGAAAAATCTCCCAAAAAAATAGCGCCAGCGACCACTGAGACCCCAGTGTAGTGGCCACAATAGGCCGCAAGCCAGACCCCAGCATGGTAAACATGGAACGGGTCAGTACTTCGGATCTTCTATCAGTCAGATCCATACAAGTAGGGGTTCCCGCCCGGCGGTGAGGGACTACAAAAGCCCTCAGTGGCTTTTCTCATTCCGCATCTCAGAAGTTATCAAAGAAGGGCACAGAAGGAAAAAACCTACACAGCGGTCTGATTTGTGTGATCCAAAAAAGACCGAGCCCTCGGCGGAAACCCAGCTGCACTATGCAGCTTAGGAGAGTCCCTTGCAGCAGTAAAAAGCGCACCCATAAATGCCTTATTCTGCCTTTTTTTTTTTTTTTTTTAACTAGGTACCTAGTCCATGGCTCCATAACAGAGCATTCCCCAGGGGATAACGGGGGAAGGGGGCACTCTTTTACCGCCCGCCCGCAGTCCACCCCCACCCTGGCACAAACTGTGTCCAGGACTAACAATAAAAACTCTGTGGGAATCACAGGTGCTAACACCTGCTGCCACCACCAGCATGTGGGGAAGGACACAGATACTGACTCCAATATTTACATAGTGTGTATTATAATATGCACACCTGTCCATACAAATAGACAAAAGCTCCTAGAGCCCCATACAGGGCCTCTCACTCACTTGCTGCGCTGACCAGGGGTAACCAGGGGACTCCCTCAGGAGGAGACTGCCCAGTGCTGCCTGTGAGAGGAAAAGAACCGTGAGGTAACTTTTGCAGGGACCTGTGTTTAAACAGGAAAAGCCTCCTAGGGCTGTTTTATTTAAGGACAAGTCACAGATACAGCATAAAAAGCAAAACCATTACAGGTGTCACCAATCAGTCAGCGTCTGCTGAAGTATAATCATAAACATCTGTGCTCATCACAAGGCTTTTTACCTCACAGGAAAGCCCAATACAAAAAAGAAAAAGCACAGGCCAGATAACACAGTCCCCTCAGGAAGGCCCCCTCCCCCCTGACAGCGGCAATGTTAGCAATGCAGCAAGGGAAAGGAGCAGGGAAGGGAGAAGGGACCCCCAAACCCCAGGAATGCCCAGCTGTACCAACCCACCGAAGCAGGAGGGACTGTACTTACCCGTCCGAGCGAGGACTCGCTGACGCATTCCTGACAGACCTACAACCGCAATGGAGGTAGCTGTCGGCCCGGTCCACTGTGATTGAGACAACACCACAGCTCAGTCATATGTGGACCTCGGAGCAAAGCTCACCGGCCACCTCAGGAGTCATGAGGTATGGCGTGGCAGACCAAGCCTCTTTGCAAAGGTGTGCCCACGCTTGCTGGTCGGACTGAGTAGACTACAAGGATCTATAATATCCAGCCTGTCTCTCAGCCAACAGTTGAAAGAAGATTCTTCAAGAAAAAGTAAAGTAAAATAAAATAAAATTTCTCCTCAGGGCGCTGGGCCCAAAGGGAGCCATACGTCCTTCTCCTTTGCTAGGCAGAACGAAACTGAGGCTGCAAGCTGCAGTGAGGAGGGTTATGTCTGGAGGGACCGCCCCCTGGGCGGGGCTGTTCAACTCTGTTAATGTAACATGTATTTAACTATTTAACATGTTTCTGCCTAGTCCTCTCCTGTAAACAGGGAACATAACCCACTTGTCAAGATTTAAGGAGCTGTGTCCGTCCATGGACGATAAGAGAAATTTTGTTTTTTAAAAAATGTCATACCCGAGATGCCTATTAGATTCTTGTTTGGTCAGATTTAAGTGAGTTATTCCTAAAAATCACAGGCCTACAGTATAAAACACCAAATTTCCTTGCAAATAATTGTACCGCTTTCAGCATGTTTTTTCAGACAGAATCATACCGCCAGGGAGGTTAAGGCAGTCCCCAGCCTTCACTTCAACGACGTATGTGTACAGCTCTGATCACAATCTAGTCTGAATAGAGACTAGGGTGAAGAAGCCTTACCCTTACCTAGCAAACCAAATTGTGTTAGAATTTTCCATTTATTTTTAAGCAGTCAAAATGTAACATAATATCCATAGCCATTCATAATGCAATGCTTTGAAAATGTTGTGGATATGACAGAAAATAAGTAGCACATGAATAGAAGTTATGTAAAGTCAAACTTTTGGGTTGAAAATTAACACAGAGTTGCACATAAAAATCAATTTTTCAATGGATATTGTGTACAAAGCATTCTTTTTATACAATGAGCTTTGTCTGCACAGTCGTGTTCATTCACGTCAACTAGATTTTGACAGTTTAATCATTTCTTTATAAACTTCTTTCTTAAAGGAACCCTGACAAGGGAAAAATATGTGGGCGGACATTGCTGAACTCCTAAAAATGCAAGTTAGCTGTCACACTGATAATTTGGCTTTAATATGTTTTTAGTTTTTTGACCCGAAACCAGCATATAGTAAATACATTCAGTGCAAATTAACTCCTAACTTGCATACAGGTTCTGGGTGAGTGATTTTGAAAGTATTTGGTTTTAGAAAATCAGAGCAAAAGACTAAAAATGCTCAAATATGGCAGCCTGTTTATTACTCTCAGCACTGGTTTATGTTAAGAAAGACCTATAAAGATGTGCCTAAAAAGGTAAGCAGAGAATACATTACTGGACGATAGTATGGGCTCCCTGCAGCTGATCTTTCCCCATTACTGACTTACCATGCCTTGTTCTACACTGTGTGTTTTGAGGAAGTCACCATTGTGGTTGAGAAGCAAGGCTGCCACCTGCCAAGAAGGGGAAAAGTTGAAGAAAGCACACCTCTACAGAATGAAGTAGATGTAAGGAGATCCTTGCAGTGCAGGTCCTCAGGTACAGATTCCCCTCCAGCAAGAACGGTCAGCAGTGCAGTAGTGACATCACTTTGAATCTGGTGAGTCACAGGAAGTAGTGCCTTTCACACAGCTTATATACAGTTAAAAGTCATGTCAGGAAGTGCATTTCCAAGAGGAATTCAAGAAAAATAGATATTTTTTCAGTTGGAACATGGTGGTACTTTGCCACTGGCCCTGTGCTTGACTTCCTCTACTGGATTCTGTGTTTACAAATGACAGGATGCCTTTCTGGCAGCTCTGGTGAACACATTCCCTGTCACAGGAAACAGAGAAGAACAGCTCCAATAGACGGCAGCAACTCCTACTTCAGCTGCCCATTTCTACAGCCAGGACTTTCCCTTGTAAGTGCTTGCTTCTCACAGTAGTTCCTATCTCTGCCACTTTCTATTGAGAAGAAGGGGGTTGGGTTCTGTACTGTGGGGGGCATTGATAGGAGATCCCTGTACTGAGGGGGTTATTGGGGGTAGAGCCCTGTACTGGAAAGTAGATCATTTTTGGATGTACACTGGCCTGCGTTACCCACTCCAGAGCCTTGTGCCCTGGGCAGACACTGTCCTGAGAGCTGTTAAATATAGACAATGGGTTCCAGCAACCAAAGTGCCTAAAAATCAACCTATGCTGCAAAATGCAACCAGCCTTCATCTGTGGTTTTGCCCTGGTTCACATTGATGCTACTTTGAAATCACGTTACTTCACTAGAAGTAGCGCAATTTCAAAGTAGCAAGGTCAGCGCAATTTCAGGCGCTACTTGATAGACAGCTGTGTGGCTTCATGCACAAATGTCTAATTAAGTCACACCTGAAATCGGCAAAAGTAGTGCAGGAACTTTTGCAGATCGGTGCGACACCGCAAAATCTGTGTCGTACCGATTGGAACAGCGCCATTGCCTTCAGTAGGCTGCCACTTGTCATGCATTTAGATCTCATGACAAATCGCTCCAATGTCAACCTAGGCTGGGAAAAAGAAAAGTGGTTGTTACGAGTAACACAGAAATGGTCTTTCACACTCTTTGTAAAAGAGTGTGTTGCCTTCTTTGTAGCTCCTGAATTGCGTGGGCTCTAAAAACAGGATTTTTAAAACAGCTTACCTGTAAAATCCTTTTCTTGGAGTACACCACGGGACACAGAGCCATAATTTACAAAATGGGTTAAGGGTCACCAGCAGTGATTGGACACTAGCACAACCAATTGAAGACAGTTCCCCTCCATATAACCCCTCCCATCAGGGAAGTACCTCAGTTTTGTAGCAAGCAATAAGGTTCCCATAAGAAGGGGGGGGGGACCTCTGTGTCCCGTGGTGTACTCCAAGAAAAGGATTTTACAGGTAAGCTGTTTTAAAAATCTGGTTTTCTTTATCGTACACCACGGCACACAGAGCCATTCTTTACATAATGGGATGTCTCAGAGCAATGCTCAATAAAGGGTGGGAGACACAGATCAAACAGGCCGCTACAGACAAGAAGCATTATACTGCTGCCTGCAGCACACTTTGCCCAAAGGCGGCATCCTCATGTCTTTTCACATCTATTTGATAGAATTTGGAAAATGTATGGATTGAAGACCAAGTTGCAGCTTTACAGATCTGAGCCAACGAAGCCTGGTGATGCACTTATCGCCCTGGTAGAGTGCACCTTAACAGAAAAAGGAGGAGTCCTGTTCTTTAAACCATAGGCTTGAATAATTGTTTGTTGAATCCACCTGGAGATAACAGATTTTGATGCTGCTCTGCTTTGAGGCAGAACAATGTCCCGATTTAAATGGAAAGCCGACACCACCTTAGGTAAAAAGGCAGGCTGGGGTCGTAGTACAATTTTGTCTTTGTGACAAATTAAATAAGGCTCTTTACAAGAAAGAGCTGCTAATTCTGATACTCTTCTAGCAGAAGAGATAGCAATAAAAAAGGCAAATTTCCTGCTTAAAAGGATCAGCGTAATCTGCCGAATAGGTTCAAAATGTTGCTTTTGCAATGCTGACAATACCAAATTCAAATCCCATGGGCACAAGGGAGAATTTACTGGCGGATTTTTCCGCAGGACCCCCTGAATGAAAGCCCGAACTAAGGAATGAGATGCCAGTGGTCTTTTAAAAAAGACTGATAGAGCTGATATTTTATTTAATGGTACTAAGGGCTAATTTCATATTCACGCCTTACTGGCAAAAGGCGAGAATCCTACTTATGTCATAATTCTGAGGATTTCATTTCTTGGTTTTACACCAGAAAACATATGCCTTCCAGACTCTATAGTAGATAAGCCTGGAGGCTGGCTTTCTAGCATTAAGGAGTGTAGAAAGATCTGAAGCCGAGATCCTCGTTTCTTCAAAATGTGGGTCTCAGCTGCCAGACTGTCAAATTTAGCTTTTGTAAGGAAGGATGGAACACTGGACCCTGCGACAGCAGGTCGTGATGAAGTTTTTCTACCGCCATCTTTATAATTTTGGCGTACCAGGGCCTTCTGGGCCAATTTGGGGCCACTAGGAATACAGGAATTTTTCTCTTTCTTGATCCTGCAAAGTAGTCTCTGTAAGAGCGATCGGAGGAAATGCAAAGATCAGTGAGAACTGATTGCAAGGAATTATAAGAGCATCCGATCAGCAGGCTAGAGGATCTCTCGTCCTGGATACAAAGTTGTCCAACTTCCTGTTGAACCTGGAAGCTAGCAGGTCTACATCCGGGGTCCCCAATCTCTGGCATATTGCCTGAAAGACATCGGGGGGAGAGACCACTCTCCCGGTGACAGCTGCTGGCGACTGAGATAGTCCGCTTGCCAGTTTTCTACCCCTGGAATGAAGATTGCAGAGAGACAAGGAACGATCTTCTGCCCATGCCAAAATCAGATTCACCTCCTGAGCAGTTCATGGTTTTTAACCACCAACTGAAGCTTTGGCGCACCCTTGAAGACAGGCGCATGGGTAAATCCAGAGCTTGGATCTTCCTGTTCCAGGCAGCTAAGATACTGCCCTGAAGTAGTCTCAAAAGAAACTGGGCGTAAAGGACAGCCTTGAAAGAGGCTACAATCTTCCCTAATAGCCTCATGCAAAGGCGAATGGACGGTCTTTTCTTTGCTTTGACCTTGTGGATCAGGTTCTTTAGCAACTTGACCTTTGGTTCTGGCAGAAATACCCTGCTTTGGGCTGTGTCTATGATCATGCCCAAATACTCTACCCTTCTTTGGGCTTGTAGAGAGGATTTTTGTAGGTTTACAATCCATCCTAAATGCTCCAAGTATTTTATTGTGGTGAGCACAGCGTGATCTAATCCTGCCTCTGACTGCTCTATCACAAGTAGATCGTCTAGATAGGCCGTTCTCACAATGCCCCATGCCTTCAGATATGCCAACAGAGCGGCTAGTACCTTTGTAAATACCCGGGGCGCAGTAACCACACCGAAGGGCAGAGCCACAAACTGGAAGTGGCGATGTTCTACTGCGAACCTTAAGAACTTTTGGTGAGCGGGATGGATAGGCACATGTAAATATGTCTATCGACGCCATGAATTCTCTTGCCTTGTAGGGTGGCGACCACTTATTTGAATAGTTTCCATTCAGAAATGGTGAATGTTCAAAAACTGATTTAGAGATCTTAGATCCAGAATGGGTCTGACGTCTCTATTTGGCTTTGGGATCACAAAGAGGTTGGAATAAAAACTTGAACCTTGCTCCTTTAGGGGTACTTCTGTGATCACCCTTTGAGATAGCAAGTGATCCAATCCTTTGAAGGACGTTCTTTCTAGTGGATCTTTGGAAATCCTTGAGCTTCGGAACTGAGAAGATGGGACTTCTCGAAATTCCAGCTTGTACCCTAGGGATACTGTGGATACTACCCATCTGTCCTGGATTTCTGTCTGCCATGAAGCTGAAAACTGCCGAAGCTGTCCCCCCACTCGGCCAAGCGGGTGCGCCTCTTCATAAAGAGGCTTTGGGGTTTGCTTGTTAGCTTTTGAACTCCACAGCTTCTTGTTCTTCTGAGCCTGGTCTTCTTTAGCCTTTGTGGCTGGCTGAAAATGTTGTCGCCACTGGTTGGAGGTAGATTTACCAGGAGCCGGGGAGAGAGAACGTTTAAAACAAGGCTGCTTGTTCCGGAGGCAGACCCTTCAGCCCCTGTTTAAGGCTGGATTCACACCTATGCATTTTCAATGTTTTTTGCATATTTGCACTACAGAACGTGTTCCATAGGGAACCATGTTAACCAGTTCCAGACCCCCGCATGTACATATACGTCCACAATATGGCACGTACAGGCACATGGGCGTACAGGTACGTCCTTGCCTATTAGCGGGTGGGGGGTCCGATCGGGACCCCCCCCCGCTACATGCGGAGGTCGGGTCCGCTCGGGGAGCGATCCGGGACCACGGCGCGGCTATTTGTTTATAGCCGCTCCGTCGCGATCGCTCCCCGGAGCTGAAGAACGGGGAGAGCCGTGTGTAAACACGGCTTCCCCGTCCTTCACTATGGCGGCGCATCGATCGCGTCATTCCCTTTATAGGGAAGACACGATCGATGACGTCATTCCTACAGCCACACCCCCAAACAGTTGTAAACACATACTAGGTGCACCCTAACTCCTACAGCGCCACCTGTGGTTAACTCCCAAACTGCAACTGTCATTTTCACAATAAAGAATGCAATTTAAATGCATTTTTTGCTGTGAAAATGACAATGGTCCCAAAAATGTGTCAAAATTGTCCAAAGTGTCCGCCATAATGTCGCAGTCACGAAAAAAATTGCTGATCGCCGCCATTAGTAGTAAAAAAAAAAAAATTAATAAAAATGCAATAAAACTATCCCCTATTTTGTAAACACTATAAATTTTGCGCAAACCAATCGATAAACGCTTATTGCGATTTTTTTTACTAAAAATAGGTAGAAGAATACGTATCGGCCTAAACTGAGGAAAAAAAATGTTTTTATATATGTTTTTGGGGGATATTTATTACAGCAAAAAGTAAAAAATATTGAATTTTTTTCAAAATTGTCGCTCTATTTTTGTTAATAGCGCAAAAACTAAAAACCGCAGATGTGATCAAATACCACCAAAAGAAAGCTCTATTTGTGGGGAAAAAAGGACGCCAATTTTGTTTGGGAGCCACGTCGCACGACCGCGCAATTGTCTGTTAAAGCGACGCAGTCCCGAACTGTAAAAACACCTTGGGTCTTTAGGCTGCATATTGGTCCGGGGCTTAACTGGTTAAATGGACTGTAGTGCAAATCTGCAAAATGCACTAAAATGCATTGGTGTGAATCCAGCCTTACCTGATCCTTGAGGACCTGACACATACCCATTGCTGCTACAGCAGGTTCTTTTCCGAAGGATCTTTAAACACCTGTACGTTATCCACCGGACAAGTCAGGTTTTTATTTAAACAAGAAATGGCTGCATCTACGGAAGGCAGATTCCATTTTTTGGAAAATTTTTCCTCCATAGGATAAAGAATGTCAAACTTCTTAGGAGGTGAGAAACGCTTATCAGGATGTTGCCAGTCTGCGTAAGATAGCTTTTTTAATAATGGATGAACTGAAAAGGAGCATACACCCTGCAGGGATTTTAATGAACCCAGGGAGGAGACAGGTGATTCCGTTAACTCCGAAGAGGGCAACCTGAATGCAGTACGCACGGTTTCAGCATAACATTGTACCTGTGATTTTAGCATCTGGGAAGCAGAGAAGGGTTCCTCTGATATCCCGATCCATCTGACTCCTCATCCCTGTCCTCTGCAGGTATTGCCTCAATCCCCTCCTCCTCAGATTTTTCTGAAAGGGGATCTAAAACCACCGAAGGAGATCCGCTTCACTTTTTGTCCTTTTGCGAGGACTTTGCGATTAGCGTAGGAAGGTACCGAGCAGGCACAGCTAAAGCCCCCTATGTCAGGCGGCGGTGCTTTCTTAGTCCCTGAATTCTTTCTAAGGGAACATATTACTAAGCAACAAGCTGCAGTACCAAAGTGCATATACTACTGTGCTCAGTTTAGCAATCTACATAAAGTATGCAACCTAAACACACAGTTTCATGCAAGGAGTAGGTATCTCTCTTGGGAGTGCCCCACCAACCACATAGAGCTTGTGTGCCCCCAAAAATGCTGCTGTGTCCCCTAAGACGAGTCTGCCGGCTCAGAGTCCCCTTATGGGTGCTGAGCGTCATGTTTCAAAATAGCGTGCCCACACGACCCCACTCCTATTCCTCCGCCCCTGATAAAGCGCACCCCTAGGGCAAATGGCGGCTGTCCCGGGGCAAGGGGAGCCTCCTCCTGCCTGAGTTGGTGTCTTACCCAGCGTCTGGAGGAGAGAAACGGTGGCCGTCTATCGCAGAGCTCTGTACCTTACTCAAAATTTGGAAAAGGTCCTTAAGATTGTTTTTAGGATTCCTTTTTCTCTTACCTTTATCCCCGCCGCAGGTTTTTCTGCTGAAAAATTCAGACAGCGCCAATCTTCACCCATCACGGCAGGTTTTGTGTGCCAACCTTCAGGGATATGGGTTCCCATTTAAAGCAGACCTCGCTCCTGGGCCTTGTAAAAGACTTACCAGGACTTTCAGCGCATAGAGCGAAAGTGCTGGATCCTAGAGCCCAGTCCTCCGAAAAGACACATTACAGGCGACGCCTCAAGTACGAGGCCCAGATCCCATCCTGTTTCAGGGAATGGCTCTGTGTCCCGTGGTGTCCGATAAAGAAATGTCCTTATACCTATACCTGCTTCAGGTCATTAAATAAAAAGCAGTTTTCTCCCAGGAAAGGGTTCCTTTAAAAGTCCTGCAAGATTTATTGATGATATCAAAGATAAACAGCTCTCAGTAAAAAAAACATGTAAAGATGCCTGTTATAGGGTTCTTTAATAGCAGTTGACAATAGAGGATGTTACTGTTGAGTTAACTGAAGTTTTGTGTCATGATGCCATCTAATGCCTGTATTAGAAATAGCACATATTATTTCAGTAATACAGGACCCCCACCACTTAAAATGAACAATTCTAAATCAGATCCACAAACTAATACATATTTTCAAATCATTCGCTGCTAGAACAAAATGTTCAGCTGTCAAGGTAATCACGACTTTGTTAATGTTCATTCAGCCTAATACACTTCATTATGCAGCAAAGTATTATCAACTTAATATGTGTTATAGAGAATTTTCTTTTTAAATCTTGGCATGTGTGAGATCCCACAGCTTAAGCAATTATTGCAGCGAACGGTCTGTTGAGTCATAATTCTCGGTCTGCATGTGTTAAGACAATCTGCTGGAAAGTCAGGGGCAAAGTTTATTCCTAGCTAAGAAATCGCTGAAAGCTACTGTATGAAAGCGATAAAGCAAAATAATTTTATTCTTGCATTTACCAGCCAAGAGTAGCAAACCAAAACGTTATCTTTATCACCAATATGGAGACAAACTATTGGTGCTTATACTTTATATATAAAATAATTATAATCATATATGCATCAAAAAGATTTTTCGAGCAAGAATTTGTTTTTCTAAAGTGTTTATTTGTTGAAATGCTAGTGGACAACTTTTTTTTACCACATACCTGCCCCTCTGTGATGTGTTGGATCCTCTTACTCTAAGGCATAGATATACAGCCCTGGCCAAACGTTTTGAGAATAACACAAATATTAATTTTCAGTCTGCTGCTTCAGTGTTTTTAGATCTTTTCGGCAGATGTTACTATGGTATACCGACGTTTAATTACAAGCATTCCATACGTGTCAAGGCCTTTTATTCATAATTACATTAGGTCTATGCAAAGAGTCAAGATTTGCAGTGTTGACCCTTTTTCAAGACCTATACAATTCACCCTGGCATGCTGTCAATCCACTTCTGGGCCACATCCTGAATGATGGCAGCCCATTCTTACATAAACAATGTTTGGAGTTTTTCTGAACCCACTTCTTGAGGATTGACCATAAGTTCTCAATGGCATTAAGGTTTGGGGAGTATCCTGGCCATGGACACGAAATGTCAGTGTTTTGTTCTTCAAGCCACTTAGCTATCACATTTGCCTTATGGCAAGGTGCTCCATCATGCTCAAAGGGCATTGCTCATTGCCAAACTGTTTTTGGATTGTTGTAAGTTCTCTCGGAGGTTTTTGTACCATGCTTTATTCAAGGCTGTGCTCTTAGACACAATTGTGAGTGAGCCAACACATGAATGGTCTCAGGATGCTTTACTGTTGGTATGACACAGGACTGATGGTGGCGCTCGCCTTCCCTTCTCAGACAAGGCTGTATGCGGATGCACCAAGCGGAAAGGGGATTAATCAGAGAAAGTAACTTTACCCAAGTGCTCAGTCCAATCCCTGTACCTTTTGCAGAATATCAGTCTGTCCCTGATGTTTTTCTGGGGAGAAGTGGCTTCTTGACACCAGGCAATCTTCCAAAAGTCTTTACCTCACTGTGTATGCAGATGAGCTCACACCTGCCTGCTTCAATTCCTGAGCAACCTCTGCACTGGTGGGCCCCTGATCTCAGAGCTGAATTCACTGTAGAAGACGGTCCTGGCGCTTGCTGGAACTTCTTGGGTGCCCTGAAGCCTTCTTCACAACAACTGAACCTCTCTCCTTGAAGTTCTTGATGATCTGATAAATTAATGATTTAGGTGCAATCCTAGTAGCAGCAATATCCTTGCCTGTGAATCCTTTTTTGTGTCAAAGTAATAATGACTGTATATGTTTCTTTGCAGGTACCCATGGTTAACAGAGGAACAATGATTTCAAACACCAACCCTCTTTTTAAAGCTTCAAGTCTGTTATTCTAATTTAATCAGTATTACATTGTTATTTTCAGCCTTGTGCTCGTCAACACTGGCATCTGTGTTAATGAGAGAATCACTGACATGCGGTCATCTGGTCCTTTTGTGGCAGGGCTGAAATCACGGTGGATAAAAACCCGATGATTAAAAAATAAAATCAGATTTTTTATTAATTTTTGTATCAAATTTATTTCTATCTAAAAATAGTTTTCTATTTAGGATACATTGATCATTTAGTTTTTCAGCATGAAATGGAGCTTAGTTATGTAGCATGAAGCTGTATATTCTGCAATAGTTAAATTTTTGGTAAACTCATTTAGGTGAATCTAAGCGCTGCAAGCTGAGATAACATGCACTGCATTGATGCAGTCACATAATTTCACAGTAACCACGAGATAAAACAAAGTTCAGGAATATTCCTTTATCCCACCGTTTTGTAAATCTATGTACACTACAAACTGTATGATTGAATCGGTTCTGATATCGCTGTTTTATAGTCCCAACAGTTAATTATTCTAAATAGGAAACCTTTGTTTTGTTTGCAAATATTAAAGATTCTAACTACCAGCAAGAATAAGTCCTTACATTTAAAGAGCACCTGTCATTTCAGATACATCATGGCAGCACCTGTTAGCAGGCATCCACTCATCTGCTGCCTCAATGTCCCTGACGTTGTTGTGTCACTGCCGCATCACCAGCCGTCCAATTAAAATTAATGAGCCTGTCGGTGAGTCATCAGCGGGTCAGAGGAAGAGCTACTGCATGACAGAGATGACAGTTACTCTTTAAAAATTATGATTTAAATCAAACCTTTTTACTAAGGATTTAAATCGACTTGATTTATATCAAAGCCACCCTGGCTGAAATGCATCTGAAATAAGTTAATTTTCATGGCAAAGAGTGACTTTGCAATTAATTGCAATTCATCTGATCACTCTTCATAACATTTTGGAGTAAAGGCGGTCCCCGGGTTAAACATCTGACTTACAAACGGAGGGAGACAACAGGAAATCTACCCCTAAGAAGGGAAATTTACTCCTGTTATCGTGGGAAAAAGGTGACTCCACTGAATGTTTATCACCAGTCCTTGTTTGCAACACAGTCCAAAATCCAATTGTCATCAGCAAATGAGGTGAAATCTTCTGAACAGGGGCACGGACAGCAAAACAAACATTACAGGGGTGATAACCCTTCCCTATACTATCCAGAAAGCTTAAAAAAACTTTTGGGGCTGGAGCTACACTTAATAAAATGTACCTGTTCTGACTTACAGATTCAACTTAACAAACCTACACCACATCTTGTTTGTAACACGGGGACTGCCTGTATATGCAAAATGCCATCATAAAAACTGAGGCAGCAGACTTTGTGAAATTATTATTTGTGCAATCAAAACTTTTGGCCAGGGCTGCAGGTCTTGTCAAACACTGTGCAGGGACCGCCTTGTCTTTTCTCCCGTCTCCTCTATGGGGGGATCGGATGAACACAGACCGTCTGTTCGTGTTCACCCGATACAATGACGGATAGAAAAATAGGGTTTTCCTCCGTCTGCAGAATGGCAGGAATGTGGAACCAGGCAAGATCGGATGTCAGCGGATGTTCATCCGCTGACACCCGCAATCTCATAGGGACCAACGTATGTCCCTTTTTCATCCGTACACGGATGTGAAAAGGGCCCTTAGCCTCATAGTTGAGGCTCCACTGCCTGTGACTGCTAGTCTAATGAGACTTGAAGATGTCCTTACAGTGTTCTTGACTGGAGTAATGGCACCATATGCACCTCCCGGTTTCTGCTTAATTCATTTTCTAGATTTGTACTTACTATACTACTCCTGCTTATGTTAAATGATCACCAGTGGGTTAGTTCTAATAAGAATGAGAACACTAAGCCCACTAAAAATTCCCTACTATGCGAGTTCTTTATAAACAAAAAAAATACTGCTTGCCATCGGCCAAAACCAAAAATGCCTGAAGCTTGAAAAAAAAATGCGTGTGTGCAAAATAAAACATCATAATCACCTGCTCACTCTCAAGTATGAATGACCAATCAGAGCAAAAAAATAAATAAAAAATACATACTCATTTACATGAGTTTAAATGTCAGTTTTGAGCTTTGTAAATAACTGGCTTCTTTAAAAAGCAGACTTGGAGAACATGTAAAAACATGAAAATAAACCAAAAGTTCAGTCTGCTAACTCAAAAGTAGCATACAAAATGTTCAAATATCACATTTCATACTTGCCTGACAAAAAATGTATTTTCCCTTTAAAAAAGAAAACAGGTGGTTGTAAAACTATAGCAGATATTCAATCCATGACCTCACCACCCCTTCCATTATGGCGTCTTTCTTTGATATCTTTAGGATTGGAGCTTTCCGATATACCTACCATTTTTCAACACCATTTCTGGTCAATCTGTATGAAACGGCCTCTCTACAGAATATGCTGCATTGATTGCTCCTTCGGACTCTTTTATTCCCTCATCACAGCATAGGAAAAAAAAAAAATCTGAATATGACATTATCTGCAGACCAAAGTGACTTTATTTTCTACTTTACACACCAATCTTCTATTTCTGTGAGACTGCAGGAAGCAGAGACTCCTAACTAGAAAAGTATAGAGTTCCCAAACAGAATACACAGAGTGTTTCCCAAGGTCGATCCCACCTGTTGGCGATATGGGGAAGACAGGGCAACACGCTATCATATTTTTTTGCACTTGCCCTAGAGTTCAATCTAACTGGCAGGATGTATGTGCATTAAGGATCTTATGGACCTTTCCCTTGTCCATGGTCCAGTAGCCTGTCTGCTACACCTTAGCCCTCTTTCAAAATGAA